>NW_027437912.1:0-74788 GCF_965140245.1 Athene noctua | reverse complement strand
GGGGAAGTGCAAACGTACACGTTTTCGGCCGAAAACGCGTTTTCCGGCGAAAACGCACACCACGGCTCTTTCTGAGAAAAAGCAAGCACGGAGGACGAGAATCGCTTTTGCCCTGCGTAGCGTTCCGGGCAGCGGGTAGAACCAGGCAGAGAATTCCCGGCTAGCATCTTCCCTGTGGCGGGGAAGTGCAAACGTACACGTTTTCGGCCGGAAACGCGTTTTGCGGCGAAAACGCACACCACGGCTCTTTCTGAGAAAAAGCAAGCACGGAGGACGAGAATCGCTTTTGCCCTGCGTAGCGTTCCGAGCAGCGGGTAGAAATAGGCAGCGAATTGCCGGCTAGCAGCTTCCCTGTGGCCGGGAAGTGCAAACGTACACGTTTTCGGCCGAAAACGCGTTTTCCGGAGAAAAAGCACACTATGGCTCTTTCTGAGAAAAAGCAAGCACGGAGGACGAGAATCGCTTTTGCCCTGCGTAGCGTTCCGGGCAGCGAGTAGAACCAGGCAGAGAATTCCCGGCTAGCAGCTTCCCTGTGGCCGGGAAGTGCAAACGTACACGTTTTCGGCCGAAAACGCGTTTTCCGGCGAAAACGCACACCACGGCTCTTTCTGAGAAAAAGCAAGCACGGAGGACGAGAATCGCATTTGCCCTGCGTAGCGTTCCGAGCAGCGGGTAGAAATAGGCATCGAATTCCCGGCTAGCAGCTTCCCTGTGGCGGGGATGTGCAAACGTACACGTTTTCGGCCGAAAACGCGTTTTCCGGCGAAAAAGCACACCACGGCTCTTTCTGAGAAAAAGCAAGCACGGAGGACGAGAATCGCTTTTGCCCTGCGTAGCGTTCCGGGCAGCGGGTAGAACCAGGCAGCGAATTCCCTGCTAGCATCTTCCCTGTGGCGGAGAAGTGCAAACGTACACGTTTTCGGCCGAAAACGCGTTTTCCGGCGAAAACGCACACCACGGCTCTTTCTGAGAAAAAGCAAGCTCGGAGGACGAGAATCGCTTTTGCCCTGCGTAGCGTTCCGGGCAGCGGGTAGAACCAGGCAGAGAATTCCCGGCTAGCAGCTTCCCTGTGGCCGGGAAGTGCAAACGTACACGTTTTCGGCCGAAAACGCGTTTTCCGGCGAAAACGCACACCACGGCTCTTTCTGAGAAAAAGCAAGCACGGAGGACGAGAATCGCTTTTGCCCTGCGTAGCGTTCCGGGCAGCGGTTAGAACCAGGCAGAAAATTCCCGGCTAGCAGCTTCCCTGTGGCCGGGAAGTGCAAACGTACACGTTTTCGGCCGAAAACGCGTTTTCCGGCGAAAACGCACACCACGGCTCTTTCTGAGAAAAAGCAAGCACGGAGGACGAGAATCGCTTTTGCCCTGCGTAGCGTTCCGGGCAGCGGGTAGAACCAGGCAGAGAATTCCCGGCTAGCAGCTTCCCTGTGGCCGGGAAGTGCAAACGTACACGTTTTCGGCCGAAAACGCGTTTTCCAGCGAAAACGCACACCACGGCTCTTTCTGAGAAAAAGCAAGCACGGAGGACGAGAATCGCTTTTGCCCTGCGTAGCGTTCTGAGCAGCGGGTAGAAATAGGCAGCGAATTGCCGGCTAGCAGCTTCCCTGTGGCCGGGAAGTGCAAACGTACACGTTTCCGGCCGAAAACTCGTTTTCCGGAGAAAAAACACACCATGGCTCTTTCTGAGAAAAAGCAAGCACGGAGGACGAGAATCTCTTTTGCCCTGCGTAGCGTTCCGGGCAGCGGGTAGAACCAGACAGAGAATTCCCGGCTAGCAGCTTCCCTGTGGCGGGGAAGTGCAAACGAACACGTTTTCGGCCGAAAACGCGTTTTGCGGCGAAAACGCACACCACGGCTCTTTCTGAGAAAAAGCAAGCACGGAGGACGAGAATCGCTTTTGCCCTGCGTAGCGTTCCGGGCAGCGGGTAGAAATAGGCAGAGAATTCCCGGCTAGCAGCTTCCCTGTGGCGGGGAAGTGCAAACGTACACGTTTTCGGCCGAAAACGCGTTTTCCGGCGAAAACGCACACCACGGCTCTTTCTGAGAAAAAGCAAGCACGGAGGACGAGAATCGCTTTTGCCCTGCGTAGCGTTCCGGGCAGCGGGTAGAACCAGGCAGAGAATTCCCGGCTAGCATCTTCCCTGTGGCGGGGAAGTGCAAACGTACACGTTTTCGGCCGGAAACGCGTTTTGCGGCGAAAACGCACACCACGGCTCTTTCTGAGAAAAAGCAAGCACGGAAGACGAGAATCGCTTTTGCCCTGCGTAGCGTTCCGAGCAGCGGGTAGAAATAGGCAGCGAATTGCCGGCTAGCAGCTTCCCTGTGGCCGGGAAGTGCAAACGTACACGTTTTCGGCCGAAAACGCGTTTTCCGGAGAAAAAGCACACTATGGCTCTTTCTGAGAAAAAGCAAGCACGGAGGACGAGAATCGCTTTTGCCCTGCGTAGCGTTCCGGGCAGCGGGTAGAACCAGGCAGAGAATTCCCGGCTAGCAGCTTCCCTGTGGCCGGGAAGTGCAAACGTACACGTTTTCGGCCGAAAACGCGTTTTACGGCGAAAACGCACACCACGGCTCTTTCTGAGAAAAAGCAAGCACGGAGGACGAGAATCGCATTTGCCCTGCGTAGCGTTCCGAGCAGCGGGTAGAAATAGGCAGCGAATTCCCGGCTAGCAGCTTCCCTGTGGCGGGGAAGTGCAAACGTACACGTTTTCGGCCGAAAACGCGTTTTCCGGCGAAAACGCACACCACGGCTCTTTCTGAGAAAAAGCAAGCACGGAGGACGAGAATTGCTTATGCCCTGCGTAGCGTTCCGGGCAGCGGGTAGAACCAGGCAGAGAATTCCCGGCTAGCAGCTTCCCTGTGGCGGGGAAGTGCAAACGTACACGTTTTCGGCCGAAAACGCGTTTTCCGGAGAAAAAGCACACTATGGCTCTTTCTGAGAAAAAGCAAGCACGGAGGACGAGAATCGCTTTTGCCCTGCGTAGCGTTCCGGGCAGCGGGTAGAACCAGGCAGCGAATTCCTGGCTAGCAGCTTCCCTGTGGCGGGGAAGTGCAAACGTACACGTTTTCGGCCGAAAACGCGTTTTACGGCGAAAACGCACACCACGGCTCTTTCTGAGAAAAAGCAAGCACGGAGGACGAGAATCGCATTTGCCCTGCGTAGCGTTCCGAGCAGCGGGTAGAAATAGGCAGCGAATTCCCGGCTAGCAGCTTCCCTGTGGCGGGGATGTGCAAACGTACATGTTTTAGGCCGAAAACGCGTTTTCCGGCGAAAAAGCACACCACGGCTCTTTCTGAGAAAAAGCAAGCACGGAGGACGAGAATCGCTTTTGCCCTGCGTAGCGTTCCGGGCAGCGGGTAGAAATAGGCAGCGAATTGCCGGCTAGCAGCTTCCCTGTGGCGGGGAAGTGCAAACGTACACGTTTTCGGCCGAAAACGCGTTTTCCGGCGAAAACGCACACCACGGCTCTTTCTGAGAAAAAGCAAGCACGGAGGACGAGAATCGCTTTTGCCCTGCGTAGCGTTCCGGGCAGCGGGTAGAACCAGGCAGAGAATTCCCGGCTAGCAGCTTCCCTGTGGCGGGGAAGTGCAAACGTACACGTTTTCGGCCGAAAACGCGTTTTCCGGAGAAAAAGAACACTATGGCTCTTTCTGAGAAAAAGCAAGCACGGAGGACGAGAATCGCTTTTGCCCTGCGTAGCGTTCCGGGCAGCGGGTAGAACCAGGCAGCGAATTCCCTGCTAGCAGCTTCCCTGTGGCGGGGAAGTGCAAACGTACACGTTTTCGGCCGAAAACGCGTTTTCCGGCGAAAACGCACACCACGGCTCTTTCTGAGAAAAAGCAAGCACGGAGGACGAGAATCGCTTTTGCCCTGCGTAGCGTTCCGGGCAGCGGGTAGAACCAGGCAGCGAATTGCCGGCTAGCAGCTTCCCTGTGGCCGGGAAGTGCAAACGTACACGTTTTCGGCCGAAAACGCGTTTTACGGCGAAAACGCACACCACGGCTCTTTCTGAGAAAAAGCAAGCACGGAGGACGAGAATCGCTTTTGCCCTGCGTAGCGTTCCGGGCAGCGGGTAGAACCAGGCAGATAATTCCCGGCTAGCAGCTTCCCTGTGGCGGGGAAGTGCAAACGTACACGTTTTCGGCCGAAAACGCGTTTTCCGGCGAAAACGCACACCACGGCTCTTTCTGAGAAAAAGCAAGCACGGAGGACGAGAATCGCTTTTGCCCTGCGTAGCGTTCTGAGCAGCGGGTAGAAATAGGCAGCGAATTGCCGGCTAGCAGCTTCCCTGTGGCCGGGAAGTGCAAACGTACACGTTTCCGGACGAAAACTCGTTTTCCGGAGAAAAAACACACCATGGCTCTTTCTGAGAAAAAGCAAGCACGGAGGACGAGAATCTCTTTTGCCCTGCGTAGCGTTCCGGGCAGCGGGTAGAACCAGGCAGAGAATTCCCGGCTAGCATCTTCCCTGTGGCGGGGAAGTGCAAACGTACACGTTTTCGGCCGAAAACGCGTTTTCCGGCGAAAACGCACACCACGGCTCTTTCTGAGAAAAAGCAAGCACGGAGGACGAGAATCGCTTTTGCCCTGCGTAGCGTTCCGGGCAGCGGGTAGAAATAGGCAGAGAATTCCCGGCTAGCATCTTCCCTGTGGCGGGGAAGTGCAAACGTACATGTTTTCGGCCGAAAACGCGTTTTCCGGCGAAAACGCACACCACGGCTCTTTCTGAGAAAAAGCAAGCACGGAGGACGAGAATCGCTTTTGCCCTGCGTAGCGTTCCGGGCAGCGGGTAGAACCAGGCAGAGAATTCCAGGCTAGCATCTTTCCTGTGGCGGGGAAGTGCAAACGTACACGTTTTCGGCCGAAAACGCGTTTTCCGGCGAAAAAGCACACCATGGCTCTTTCTGAGAAAAAGCAAGCACGGAGGACGAGAATCGCTTTTGCCCTGCGTAGCGTTCCGGGCAGCGGGTAGAAATAGGCAGCGAATTGCCGGCTAGCAGCTTCCCTGTGGCGGGGAAGTGCAAACGTACACGTTTTCGGCCGAAAACGCGTTTTCCGGCGAAAACGCACACCACGGCTCTTTCTGAGAAAAAGCAAGCACGGAGGACGAGAATCGCTTTTGCCCTGCGTAGCGTTCCGGGCAGCGGGTAGAACCAGGCAGAGAATTCCCGGCTAGCAGCTTCCCTGTGGCCGGGAAGTGCAAACGTACACGTTTTCGGCCGAAAACGCGTTTTCCGGCGAAAAAGCACACCACGGCTCTTTCTGAGAAAAAGCAAGCACGGAGGACGATAATTGCTTTTGCCCTGCGTAGCGTTCCGAGCAGCGGGTAGAACCAGGCAGAGAATTCCCGGCTAGCAGCTTCCCTGTGGCGGGGAAGTGCAAACGTACACGTTTTCGGCCGAAAACACGTTTTCCGGCGAAAACGCACACCACGGCTCTTTCTGAGAAAAAGCAAGCACGGAGGACGAGAATCGCTTTTGCCCTGCGTAGCGTTCTGAGCAGCGGGTAGAAATAGGCAGCGAATTGCCGGCTAGCAGCTTCCCTGTGGCCGGGAAGTGCAAACGTACACGTTTTCGGCCGAAAACGCGTTTTCCGGAGAAAAAACACACCATGGCTCTTTCTGAGAAAAAGCAAGCACGGAGGACGAGAATCGCTTTTGCCCTGCGTAGCGTTCCGGGCAGCGGGTAGAAATAGGCAGAGAATTCCCGGCTAGCAGCTTCCCTGTGGCGGGGAAGTGCAAACGTACACGTTTTCGGCCGAAAACGCGTTTTCCGGCGAAAACGCACACCACGGCTCTTTCTGAGAAAAAGCAAGCACGGAGGACGAGAATCGCTTTTGCCCTGCGTAGCGTTCCGGGCAGCGGGTAGAACCAGGCAGAGAATTCCCGGCTAGCATCTTCCCTGTGGCGGGGAAGTGCAAACGTACACGTTTTCGGCCGAAAACGCGTTTTCCGGCGAAAAAGCACACCATGGCTCTTTCTGACAAAAAGCAAGCACGGAGGACGAGAATCGCTTTTGCCCTGCGTAGCGTTCCGGGCAGCGGGTAGAACCAGGCAGAGAATTCCCGGCTAGCAGCTTCCCTGTGGCCGGGACGTGCAAACGTACACGTTTTCGGCCGAAAACGCGTTTTCCGGCGAAAACGCACACCACGGCTCTTTCTGAGAAAAAGCAAGCACGGAGGACGAGAATCGCATTTGCCCTGCGTAGCGTTCCGGGCAGCGGGTAGAACCAGGCAGAGAATTCCCGGCTAGCAGCTTCCCTGTGGCCGGGAAGTGCAAACGTACACGTTTTCGGCCGAAAACGCGTTTTCCGGCGAAAACGCACACCACGGCTCTTTCTGAGAAAAAGCAAGCACGGAGGACGAGAATCGCTTTTGCCCTGCGTAGCGTTCCGAGCAGCGGGTAGAAATAGGCAGCGAATTCCCGGCTAGCAGCTTCCCTGTGGCCGGGAAGTGCAAACGTACACGTTTTCGGCCGAAAACGCGTTTTACGGAGAAAACGCACACCACGGCTCTTCCTGAGAAAAAGCAAGCACGGAGGACGAGAATCGCTTTTGCCCTGCGTAGCGTTCCGAGCAGCGGGTAGAACCAGGCAGAGAATTCCCGGGTAGCAGCTTCCCTGTGGCGGGGAAGTGCAAACGTACACGTTTTCGGCCGAAAACACGTTTTCCGGAGAAAAAGCACACCATGGCTCTTTCTGATTAAAAGCAAGCACGGAGGACAAGAATCGCTTTTGCCCAGCGTAGCGTTCTGAGCAGCGGGTAGAAATAGGCAGCGAATTGCCGGCTAGCAGCTTCCCTGTGGCCTGGAAGTGCAAACATACACGTTTTCGGCCGAAAACGCGTTTTACGGCGAAAACGCACACCACGGCTCTTTCTGAGAAAAAGCAAGCACGGAGGACGAGAATCGCTTTTGCCCTGCGTAGCGTTCCGAGCAGCGGGTAGAAATAGGCAGCGAATTCCCGGCTAGCAGCTTCCCTGTGGCCGGGAAGTGCAAACGTACAAGTTTTCGGCCGAAAACTCGTTTTCCGGAGAAAAAGCACACCATGGCTCTTTCTGAGAAAAAGCAAGCACGGAGGACGAGAATCGCTTTTGCCCTGCGTAGCGTTCCGGGCAGCGGGTAGAACCAGGCAGATAATTCCCGGCTAGCAGCTTCCCTGTGGCCGGGAAGTGCAAACGTACACGTTTTCGGCCGAAAACGCGTTTTCCGGCGAAAACGCACACCACGGCTCTTTCTGAGAAAAAGCAAGCACGGAGGACGAGAATCGCTTTTGCCCTGCGTAGCGTTCCGGGCAGCGGGTAGAACCAGGCAGAGAATTCCCGGCTAGCAGCTTCCCTGTGGCCGGGAAGTGCAAACTACACGTTTTCGGCCGAAAACGCGTTTTCCGGCGAAAAAGCACACCACGGCTCTTTCTGAGAAAAAGCAAGCACGGAGGACGAGAATCGCTTTTGCCCTGCGTAGCGTTCCGGGCAGCGGGTAGAACCAGGCAGAGAATTCCAGGCTAGCATCTTCCCTGTGGCGGGGAAGTGCAAACGTACACGTTTTCGGCCGAAAACGCGTTTTCCGGCGAAAAAGCACACCATGGCTCTTTCTGAGAAAAAGCAAGCACGGAGGACGAGAATCGCTTTTGCCCTGCGTAGCGTTCCGGGCAGCGGGTAGAACCAGGCAGAGAATTCCCGGCTAGCAGCTTCCCTGTGGCCGGGAAGTGCAAACGTACACGTTTTCGGCCGAAAACGCGTTTTACGGCGAAAACGCACACCACGGCTCTTCCTGAGAAAAAGCAAGCACGGAGGACGAGAATCGCTTTTGCCCTGCGTAGCGTTCCGAGCAGCGGGTAGAACCAGGCAGAGAATTCCCGGCTAGCAGCTTCCCTGTGGCGGGGAAGTGCAAACGTACACGTTTTCGGCCGAAAACACGTTTTCCGGCGAAAACGCACACCACGGCTCTTTCTGAGAAAAAGCAAGCACGGAGGACGAGAATCGCTTTTGCCCTGCGTAGCGTTCCGAGCAGCGGGTAGAAATAGGCAGCGAATTCGCGGCTAGCAGCTTCCCTGTGGCGGGGAAGTGCAAACGTACACGTTTTGGGCCGAAAACGCGTTTTCCGGCGAAAAAGCACACCACGGCTCTTTCTGAGAAAAAGCAAGCACGGAGGACGAGAATCGCTTTTGCCCTGCGTAGCGTTCCGGGCAGCGGGTAGAACCAGGGAGAGAATTCCCGGCTAGCAGCTTCGCTGTTGCGGGGAAGTGCAAACGTACACGTTTTCGGCCGAAAACGCGTTTTCCGGCGAAAACGCACACCACGGCTCTTTCTGAGAAAAAGCAAGCACGGAGGACGAGAATCGCTTTTGCCCTGCGTAGTGTTCCGGGCAGCGGGTAGAACCAGGCAGAGAATTCCCGGATAGCAGCTTCCCTGTGGCCGGGAAGTGCAAACGTACACGTTTTCGGCCGAAAACGAGTTTTCCGGCGAAAACGCACACCACGGCTCTTTCTGAGAAAAAGCAAGCACGGAGGACGAGAATCGCTTTTGCCCTGCGTAGCGTTCCGGGCAGCGGGTAGAACCAGGGAGAGAATTCCCGGCTAGCAGCTTCCCTGTGGCCGGGAAGTGCAAACGTACACGTTTTCGGCCGAAAACGCGTTTTCCGGCGAAAACGCACACCACGGCTCTTTCTGAGAAAAAGCAAGCACGGAGGACGAGAATCGCTTTTGCCCTGCGTAGCGTTCCGGGCAGCGGGTAGAACCAGGCAGAGAATTCCCGGCTAGCAGCTTCCCTGTGGCCGGGAAGTGCAAACGTACACGTTTTCGGCCGAAAACGCGTTTTCGGCGAAAACGCACACCACGGCTCTTTCTGAGATAAAGCAAGCACGGAGGACGAGAATCGCTTTTGCCCTGCGTAGTGCTCCGGGCAGCGGGTAGAACCAGGCAGAGAATTCCCGGCTAGCAGCTTCCCTGTGGCCGCGAAGTGCAAACGTACACGTTTTCGGCCGAAAACGCGTTTTCCGGCGAAAACGCACACCACGGCTCTTTCTGAGAAAAAGCAAGCACGGAGGACGAGAATCGCTTTTGCCCAGCGTAGCGTTCTGAGCAGCGGGTAGAAATAGGCAGCGAATTGCCGGCTAGCAGCTTCCCTGTGGCCGGGAAGTGCAAACGTACACGTTTTCGGCCGAAAACGCGTTTTCCGGCGAAAACGCACACCACGGCTCTTTCTGAGAAAAAGCAAGCACGGAGGACGAGAATCGCTTTTGCCCTGCGTAGCGTTCCGGGCAGCGGGTAGAACCAGGCAGAGAATTCCCGGCTAGCAGCTTCCCTGTGGCGGGGAAGTGCAAACGTACACGTTTTCGGCCGAAAACGCGTTTTCTAGCGAAAACGCACACCACGGCTCTTTCTGAGAAAAAGCAAGCACGGAGGACGAGAATCGCTTTTGCCCTGCGTAGCGTTCCGAGCAGCGGGTAGAAATAGTCAGCGAATTGCCGGCTAGCAGCTTCCCTGTGGCCGGGAAGTGCAAACGTACTAGTTTTCGGCCGAAAACTCGTTTTCCGGAGAAAAAGCACACCATGGCTCTTTCTGAGAAAAAGCAAGCACGGAGGACGAGAATCGCTTTTGCCCTGCGTAGCGTTCCGGGCAGCGGGTAGAACCAGGCAGAGAATTCCCGGCTAGCAGCTTCCCTGTGGCGGGGAAGTGCAAACGTACACGTTTTCGGCCGAAAACGCGTTTTCCGGCGAAAACGCACACCACGGCTCTTTCTGAGAAAAAGCAAGCACGGAGGACGAGAATCGCTTTTGCCCTGCGTAGCGTTCCGGGCAGCGGGTAGAACCAGGCAGAGAATTCCCGGCTAGCAGCTTCCCTGTGGCCGGGAAATGGAAACGTACACGTTTTCGGCCGAAAACGCGTTTTCCGGCGAAAAAGCACACCACGGCTCTTTCTGAGAAAAAGCAAGCACGGAGGACGAGAATCGCTTTTGCCCTGCGTAGCGTTCCGAGCAGCGGGTAGAAATAGGCAGCGAATTGCCGGCTAGCAGCTTCCCTGTGGCGGGGAAGTGCAAACGTACACGTTTTCGGCCGAAAACGCGTTTTCCGGCGAAAAAGCACACCACGGCTCTTTCTGAGAAAAAGCAAGCACGGAGGACGAGAATCGCTTTTGCCCTGCGTAGCGTTCCGGGCAGCGGGTAGAACCAGGGAGAGAATTCCCGGCTAGCAGCTTCGCTGTTGCGGGGAAGTGCAAACGTACACGTTTTCGGCCGAAAACTCGTTTTCCGGCGAAAACGCACACCACGGCTCTTTCTGAGAAAAAGCAAGCACGGAGGACGAGAATCTCTTTTGCCCTGCGTAGCGGTCCGGGCAGCGGGTAGAACCAGGCAGAGAATTCCCGGCTAGCAGCTTCCCTGTGGCGGGGAAGTGCAAACGTACACGTTTTCGGCCGAAAACTCGTTTTCCGGAGAAAAAGCACACCATGGCTCTTTCTGAGAAAAAGCAAGCACGGAGGACGAGAATCGCTTTTGCCCTGCGTAGCGTTCCGGGCAGCGGGTAGAACCAGGCAGAGAATTCCCGGCTAGCAGCTTCCCTGTGGCCGGGAAGTGCAAACGTACACGTTTTCGGCCGAAAACGCGTTTTACGGCGAAAACGCACACCACGGCTCTTTCTGAGAAAAAGCAAGCACGGAGGACGAGAATCGCTTTTGCCCTGCATAGCGTTCCGAGCAGCGGGTAGAAATAGGCAGCGAATTGCCGGCTAGCCGCTTCCCTGTGGCCGGGAAGTGCAAACGTACACGTTTTCGGCCGAAAACGCGTTTTCCGGAGAAAAAGCACACCACGGCTCTTTCTGAGAAAAAGCAAGCACGGAGGACGAGAATCGCTTTTGCCCTGCGTAGCGTTCCGGGCAGCGGGTAGAACCAGGCAGAGAATTCCCTGCTAGCTGCTTCCCTGTGGCGGGGAAGTGCAAACGTACACGTTTTCGGCCGAAAAAGCGTTTTCCTGCGAAAACGCACACCACGGCTCTTTCTGAGAAAAAGCAAGCACGGAGGACGAGAATCGCTTTTGCCCTGCGTAGCGTTCCGGGCAGCGGGTAGAAATAGGCAGCGAATTCCGGCTAGCAGCTTCCCTGTGGCGGGGATGTGCAAACGTACACGTTTTCGGCCGAAAACGCGTTTTCCGGCGAAAAAGCACACCACGGCTCTTTCTGAGAAAAAGCAAGCACGGAGGACGAGAATCGCTTTTGCCCTGCGTAGCGTTCCGGGCAGCGGGTAGAACCAGGCAGCGAATTCCCTGCTAGCAGCTTCCCTGTGGCGGGGAAGTGCAAACGTACACGTTTTCGGCCGAAAACGCGTTTTCCGGCGAAAACGCACACCACGGCTCTTTCTGAGAAAAAGCAAGCACGGAGGACGAGAATCGCTTTTGCCCTGCGTAGCGTTCCGGGCAGCGGGTAGATCCAGGCAGAGAATTCCCGGCTAGCAGCTTCCCTGTGGCGGGGAAGTGCAAACGTACACGTTTTCGGCCGAAAACGCGTTTTCCGGCGAAAACGCACACCACGGCTCTTTCTGAGAAAAAGCAAGCACGGAGGACGAGAATCGCTTTTGCCCTGCGTAGCGTTCCGGGCAGCGGGTAGAACCAGGCAGAAAAATCCCGGCTAGCAGCTTCCCTGTGGCCGGGAAGTGCAAACGTACACGTTTTCGGCCGATAACGCGTTTTCCGGCGAAAACGCACACCACGGCTCTTTCTGAGAAAAAGCAAGCACGGAGGACGAGAATCGCTTTTGCCCTGCGTAGCGTTCCGGGCAGCGGGTAGAACCAGGCAGATAATTCCCGGCTAGCAGCTTCCCTGTGGCCGGGAAGTGCAAACGTACACGTTTTCGGCCGAAAACGCGTTTTCCGGCGAAAACGCACACCACGGCTCTCTCTGAGAAAAAGCAAGCACGGAGGACGAGAATCGCTTTTGCCCTGCGTAGCGTTCTGAGCAGCGGGTAGAAATAGGCAGCGAATTGCCGGCTAGCAGCTTCCCTGTGGCCGGGAAGTACAAACGTACACGTTTCCGGCCGAAAACTCGTTTTCCGGAGAAAAAACACACCATGGCTCTTTCTGAGAAAAAGCAAGCACGGAGGACGAGAATCTCTTTTGCCCTGCGTAGCGTTCCGGGCAGCGGGTAGAAATAGGCAGAGAATTCCCGGCTAGCAGCTTCCCTGTGGCGGGGAAGTGCAAACGTACACGTTTTCGGCCGAAAACACGTTTTCCGGAGAAAAAACACACCATGGCTCTTTCTGAGAAAAAGCAAGCACGGAGGACGAGAATCGCTTTTGCCCTGCGTAGCGTTCCGGGCAGCGGGTAGAACCAGGCAGAGAATTCCCGGCTAGCAGCTTCCCTGTGGCGGGGAAGTGCAAACGTACACGTTTTCGGCCGAAAACGCGTTTTCCGGCGAAAACGCACACCACGGCTCTTTCTGAGAAAAAGCAAGCACGGAGGACGAGAATCGCTTTTGCCCTGCGTAGCGTTCCGGGCAGCGGGTAGAACCAGGCAGAGAATTCCCGGCTAGCAGCTTCCCTGTGGCCGGGAAATGGAAACGTACACGTTTTCGGCCGAAAACGCGTTTTCCGGCGAAAAAGCACACCACGGCTCTTTCTGAGAAAAAGCAAGCACGGAGGACGAGAATCGCTTTTGCCCTGCGTAGCGTTCCGAGCAGCGGGTAGAAATAGGCAGCGAATTGCCGGCTAGCAGCTTCCCTGTGGCGGGGAAGTGCAAACGTACACGTTTTCGGCCGAAAACGCGTTTTCCGGCGAAAAAGCACACCACGGCTCTTTCTGAGAAAAAGCAAGCACGGAGGACGAGAATCGCTTTTGCCCTGCGTAGCGTTCCGGGCAGCGGGTAGAACCAGGGAGAGAATTCCCGGCTAGCAGCTTCGCTGTTGCGGGGAAGTGCAAACGTACACGTTTTCGGCCGAAAACTCGTTTTCCGGCGAAAACGCACACCACGGCTCTTTCTGAGAAAAAGCAAGCACGGAGGACGAGAATCTCTTTTGCCCTGCGTAGCGGTCCGGGCAGCGGGTAGAACCAGGCAGAGAATTCCCGGCTAGCAGCTTCCCTGTGGCGGGGAAGTGCAAACGTACACGTTTTCGGCCGAAAACTCGTTTTCCGGAGAAAAAGCACACCATGGCTCTTTCTGAGAAAAAGCAAGCACGGAGGACGAGAATCGCTTTTGCCCTGCGTAGCGTTCCGGGCAGCGGGTAGAACCAGGCAGAGAATTCCCGGCTAGCAGCTTCCCTGTGGCCGGGAAGTGCAAACGTACACGTTTTCGGCCGAAAACGCGTTTTACGGCGAAAACGCACACCACGGCTCTTTCTGAGAAAAAGCAAGCACGGAGGACGAGAATCGCTTTTGCCCTGCATAGCGTTCCGAGCAGCGGGTAGAAATAGGCAGCGAATTGCCGGCTAGCCGCTTCCCTGTGGCCGGGAAGTGCAAACGTACACGTTTTCGGCCGAAAACGCGTTTTCCGGAGAAAAAGCACACCACGGCTCTTTCTGAGAAAAAGCAAGCACGGAGGACGAGAATCGCTTTTGCCCTGCGTAGCGTTCCGGGCAGCGGGTAGAACCAGGCAGAGAATTCCCTGCTAGCTGCTTCCCTGTGGCGGGGAAGTGCAAACGTACACGTTTTCGGCCGAAAAAGCGTTTTCCTGCGAAAACGCACACCACGGCTCTTTCTGAGAAAAAGCAAGCACGGAGGACGAGAATCGCTTTTGCCCTGCGTAGCGTTCCGGGCAGCGGGTAGAAATAGGCAGCGAATTCCGGCTAGCAGCTTCCCTGTGGCGGGGATGTGCAAACGTACACGTTTTCGGCCGAAAACGCGTTTTCCGGCGAAAAAGCACACCACGGCTCTTTCTGAGAAAAAGCAAGCACGGAGGACGAGAATCGCTTTTGCCCTGCGTAGCGTTCCGGGCAGCGGGTAGAACCAGGCAGCGAATTCCCTGCTAGCAGCTTCCCTGTGGCGGGGAAGTGCAAACGTACACGTTTTCGGCCGAAAACGCGTTTTCCGGCGAAAACGCACACCACGGCTCTTTCTGAGAAAAAGCAAGCACGGAGGACGAGAATCGCTTTTGCCCTGCGTAGCGTTCCGGGCAGCGGGTAGATCCAGGCAGAGAATTCCCGGCTAGCAGCTTCCCTGTGGCGGGGAAGTGCAAACGTACACGTTTTCGGCCGAAAACGCGTTTTCCGGCGAAAACGCACACCACGGCTCTTTCTGAGAAAAAGCAAGCACGGAGGACGAGAATCGCTTTTGCCCTGCGTAGCGTTCCGGGCAGCGGGTAGAACCAGGCAGAAAAATCCCGGCTAGCAGCTTCCCTGTGGCCGGGAAGTGCAAACGTACACGTTTTCGGCCGATAACGCGTTTTCCGGCGAAAACGCACACCACGGCTCTTTCTGAGAAAAAGCAAGCACGGAGGACGAGAATCGCTTTTGCCCTGCGTAGCGTTCCGGGCAGCGGGTAGAACCAGGCAGATAATTCCCGGCTAGCAGCTTCCCTGTGGCCGGGAAGTGCAAACGTACACGTTTTCGGCCGAAAACGCGTTTTCCGGCGAAAACGCACACCACGGCTCTCTCTGAGAAAAAGCAAGCACGGAGGACGAGAATCGCTTTTGCCCTGCGTAGCGTTCTGAGCAGCGGGTAGAAATAGGCAGCGAATTGCCGGCTAGCAGCTTCCCTGTGGCCGGGAAGTACAAACGTACACGTTTCCGGCCGAAAACTCGTTTTCCGGAGAAAAAACACACCATGGCTCTTTCTGAGAAAAAGCAAGCACGGAGGACGAGAATCTCTTTTGCCCTGCGTAGCGTTCCGGGCAGCGGGTAGAAATAGGCAGAGAATTCCCGGCTAGCAGCTTCCCTGTGGCGGGGAAGTGCAAACGTACACGTTTTCGGCCGAAAACACGTTTTCCGGCGAAAACGCACACCACGGCTCTTTCTGAGAAAAAGCAAGCACGGAGGACGAGAATCGCTTTTGCCCTGCGTAGCGTTCCGGGCAGCGGGTAGAAATAGGCAGAGAATTGCCGGCTAGCAGCTTCCCTGTGGCGGGGAAGTGCAAACGTACACGTTTTCGGCCGAAAACGCGTTTTGCGTTGAAAACGCACACCACGGCTCTTTCTGAGAAAAAGCAAGCACGGAGGACGAGAATCGCTTTTGCCCTGCGTAGCGTTCCGGGCAGCTGGTAGAACCAGGCAGAGAATTCCAGGCTAGCATTTTCCCTGTGGCGGGGAAGTGCAAATGTACACGTTTTCGGCCGAAAACGCGTTTTCCGGCGAAAAAGCACACCATGGCTCTTTCTGAGAAAAGCAAGCACGGAGGACGAGAATCGCTTTTGCCCTGCGTAGTGTTCCGGGCAGCGGGTAGAACCAGGCAGAGAATTCCCGGCTAGCAGCTTCCCTGTGGCGGGGAAGTGCAAACGTACACGTTTTCGGCCGGAAACGCGTTTTCCGGCGAAAACGCACACCACGGCTCTTTCTGAGAAAAAGCAAGCACGGAGGACGAGAATCGCTTTTGCCCTGCGTAGCGTTCCGGGCAGCGGGTAGAACCAGGCAGAGAATTCCCGGCTAGCAGCTTCCCTGTGGCCGGGAAGTGCAAACGTACACGTTTTCGGCCGAAAACGCGTTTTACGGCGAAAACGCACACCACGGCTCTTTCTGAGAAAAAGCAAGCACGGAGGACGAGAATCGCTTTTGCCCTGCGTAGCGTTCCGAGCAGCGGGTAGAAATAGGCAGCGAATTCCCGGCTAGCAGCTTCCCTGTGGCGGGGAAGTGCAAACGTACACGTTTTCGGCCGAAAACGCGTTTTCCGGAGAAAAAGCACACCACGGCTCTTTCTGAGAAAAAGCAAGCACGGAGGACGAGAATCGCTTTTACCCTGCGTAGCGTTCCGGGCAGCGGGTAGAACCAGGCAGAGAATTCCCGGCTAGCAGCTTCCCTGTGGCGGGGAAGTGCAAACGTACACGTTTTCGGCCGAAAACGCGTTTTCGGCGAAAACGCACACCACGGCTCTTTCTGAGATAAAGCAAGCACGGAGGACGAGAATCGCTTTTGCCCAGCGTAGCGTTCTGCGCAGCGGGTAGAAATAGGCAGCGAATTGCCGGCTAGCAGCTTCCCTGTGGCCGGGAAGTGCAAACGTACACGTTTTCGGCCGAAAACGCGTTTTCCGGCGAAAAAGCACACCATGGCTCTTTCTGAGATAAAGCAAGCACGGAGGACGAGAATCGCTTTTGCCCTGCGTAGCGTTCCGGGCAGCGGGTAGAACCAGGCAGAGAATTCCTGGCTAGCAGCTTCCCTGTGGCGGGGAAGTGCAAACGTACACGTTTTCGGCCGAAAATGCGTTTTCCGGCGAAAAAGCACACCATGGCTCTTTCTGAGAAAAAGCAAGCACGGAGGACGAGAATCGCTTTTGCCCTGCGTAGCGTTCCGGGCAGCGGGTAGAACCAGGCAGAGAATTCCCGGCTAGCAGCTTCCCTGTGGCCGGGAAGTGCAAACGTACACGTTTTCGGCCGGAAACGCGTTTTGCGGCGAAAACGCACACCACGGCTCTTTCTGAGAAAAAGCAAGCACGGAGGACGAGAATCGCTTTTGCCCTGCGTAGCGTTCCGGGCAGCGGGTAGAACCAGGCAGAGAATTCCCGGCTAGCAGCTTCCCTGTGGCCGGGAAGTGCAAACGTACACGTTTTCGGCCGAAAACGCGTTTTACGGCGAAAACGCACACCACGGCTCTTTCTGAGAAAAAGCAAGCACGGAGGACGAGAATCGCTTTTGCCCTGCGTAGCGTTCCGAGCAGCGGGTAGAAATAGGCAGCGAATTCCCGGCTAGCAGCTTCCCTGTGGCGGGGAAGTGCAAACGTACACGTTTTCGGCCGAAAACGCGTTTTCCGGCGAAAAAGCACACCACGGCTCTTTCTGAGAAAAAGCAAGCACGGAGGACGAGAATCGCTTTTACCCTGCGTAGCGTTCCGGGCAGCGGGTAGAACCAGGCAGAGAATTCCCGGCTAGCAGCTTCCCTGTGGCGGGGAAGTGCAAACGTACACGTTTTCGGCCGAAAACGCGTTTTAGGCGAAAACGCACACCACGGCTCTTTCTGAGATAAAGCAAGCACGGAGGACGAGAATCGCTTTTGCCCAGCGTAGCGTTCTGCGCAGCGGGTAGAAATAGGCAGCGAATTGCCGGCTAGCAGCTTCCCTGTGGCCGGGAAGTGCAAACGTACACGTTTTCGGCCGAAAACGCGTTTTCCGGCGAAAACGCACACCACGGCTCTTTCTGAGAAAAAGCAAGCACAGAGGACGAGAATCGCTTTTGCCCTACGTAGCGTTTCGGGCAGCGGGTAGAACCAGGCAGAGAATTCCCGGCTAGCAGCTTCCCTGTGGCGGGGAAGTGCAAACGTACACGTTTTCGGCCGAAAACGCGTTTTCCGGCGAAAACGCACACCACGGCTCTTTCTGAGAAAAAGCAAGCACGGAGGACGAGAATCGCTTTTGCCCTGCGTAGCGTTCCGAGCAGCGGGTAGAAATAGTCAGCGAATTGCCGGCTAGCAGCTTCCCTGTGGCCGGGAAGTGCAAACGTACACGTTTTCGGCCGAAAACGCGTTTTCCGGAGAAAAAGCACACCATGGCTCTTTCTGAGAAAAAGCAAGCACGGAGGACGAGAATCGCTTTTGCCCTGCGTAGCGTTCCGGGCAGCGGGTAGAACCAGGGAGAGAATTCCCGGCTAGCAGCTTCCCTGTGGCGGGGAAGTGCAAACGTACACGTTTTCGGCCGAAAACGCGTTTTCCGGCGAAAACGCACACCACGGCTCTTTCTGAGAAAAAGCAAGCACGGAGGACGAGAATCGCTTTTGCCCTGCGTAGCGTTCCGGGCAGCGGGTAGAATCAGGCAGAAAATTCCTGGCTAGCAGCTTCCCTGTGGCCGGGAAGTGCAAACGTACACGTTTTCGGCCGAAAACGCGTTTTCCGGCGAAAACGCACACCACGGCTCTTTCTGAGAAAAAGCAAGCACGGAGGACGAGAATCGCTTTTGCCCTGCGTAGCGTTCCGGGCAGCGGGTAGAACCAGGCAGAGAATTCCCGGCTAGCAGCTTCCCTGTGGCCGGGAAGTGCAAACGTACACGTTTTCGGCCGAAAACGCGTTTTACGGCGAAAACGCACACCACGGCTCTTTCTGAGAAAAAGCAAGCACGGAGGACGAGAATCGCTTTTGCCCTGCGTAGCGTTCCGGGCAGCGGGTAGAAATAGGCAGAGAATTCCCGGCTAGCAGCTTCCCTGTGGCGGGGAAGTGCAAACGTACACGTTTTCGGCCGAAAACGCGTTTTCCGGCGAAAACGCACACCACGGCTCTTTCTGAGAAAAAGCAAGCACGGAGGACGAGAATCGCTTTTGCCCTGCGTAGCGTTCCGGGCAGCGGGTAGAACCAGGCAGAGAATTCCCGGCTAGCAGCTTCCCTGTGGCCGGGAAGTGCAAACGTACACGTTTTCGGCCGAAAACGCGTTTTCCGGCGAAAACGCACACCACGGCTCTTTCTGAGAAAAAGCAAGCACGGAGGACGAGAATCGCTTTTGCCCTGCGTAGCGTTCCGAGCAGCGGGTAGAAATAGGCAGCGAATTGCCGGCTAGCAGCTTCCCTGTGGCCGGGAAGTGCAAACGTACACGTTTTCGGCCGAAAACGCGTTTTCCGGCGAAAACGCACACCACGGCTCTTTCTGAGAAAAAGCAAGGACGGAGGACGAGAATCGCTTTTGCCCTGCGTAGCGTTCCGGTCAGCGGGTAGAACCAGGCAGAGAATTCCCTGCTAGCAGCTTCGCTGTGGCGGGGAAGTGCAAACGTACACGTTTTCGGCCGAAAACGCGTTTTCCGGCGAAAACGCACACCACGGCTCTTTCTGAGAAAAAGCAAGCACGGAGGACGAGAATCGCTTTTGCCCTGCGTAGCGTTCCGGGCAGCGGGTAGAACCAGGCAGAGAATTCCAGGCTAGCATCTTCCCTGTGGCGGGGAAGTGCAAACGTACACGTTTTCGGCCGAAAACGCGTTTTCCGGCGAAAAAGCACACCATGGCTCTTTCTGAGAAAAAGCAAGCACGGAGGACGAGAATCGCTTTTGCCCTGCGTAGCGTTCCGGGCAGCGGGTAGAACCAGGCAGAGAATTCCCGGCTAGCAGCTTCCCTGTGGCCGGGAAGTGCAAACGTACACGTTTTCGGCCGAAAACGCGTTTTCCGGAGAAAAAGCACACTATGGCTCTTTCTGAGAAAAAGCAAGCACGGAGGACGAGAATCGCTTTTGCCCTGCGTAGCGTTCCGGGCAGCGGGTAGAACCAGGCAGAGAATTCCCGGCTAGCAGCTTCCCTGTGGCCGGGAAATGCAAACGTACACGTTTTCGGCCGAAAACGCGTTTTACGGCGAAAACGCACACCACGGCTCTTTCTGAGAAAAAGCAAGCACGGAGGACGAGAATCGCATTTGCCCTGCGTAGCGTTCCGAGCAGCGGGTAGAAATAGGCAGCGAATTCCCGGCTAGCAGCTTCCCTGTGGCGGGGATGTGCAAACGTACACGTTTTCGGCCGAAAACGCGTTTTCCGGCGAAAAAGCACACCACGGCTCTTTCTGAGAAAAAGCAAGAAGGGAGGACGAGAATCGCTTTTGCCCTGCGTAGCGTTCCCGGCAGCGGGTAGAACCAGGCAGTGAATTCCCTGCTAGCAGCTTCCCTGTGGCGGGGAAGTGCAAACGTACACGTTTTCGGCCGAAAACGCGTTTTCCGGCGAAAACGCACACCACGGCTCTTTCTGAGAAAAAGCAAGCACGGAAGACGAGAATCGCTTTTGCCCTGCGTAGCGTTCCGAGCAGCGGGTAGAAATAGGCAGCGAATTGCCGGCTAGCAGCTTCCCTGTGGCCGGGAAGTGCAAACGTACACGTTTTCGACCGAAAACGCGTTTTCCGGAGAAAAAGCACACTATGGCTCTTTCTGAGAAAAAGCAAGCACGGAGGACGAGAATCGCTTTTGCCCTGCGTAGCGTTCCGGGCAGCGGGTAGAACCAGGCAGAGAATTCCCGGCTAGCAGCTTCCCTGTGTCCGGGAAGTGCAAACGTACACGTTTTCGGCCGAAAACGCGTTTTCCGGCGAAAACGCACACCACGGCTCTTTCTGAGAAAAAGCAAGCACGGAGGACGAGAATCGCATTTGCCCTGCGTAGCGTTCCGAGCAGCGGGTAGAAATAGGCAGCGAATTCCCGGCTAGCAGCTTCCCTGTGGCGGGGATGTGCAAACGTACACGTTTTCGGCCGAAAACGCGTTTTCCGGCGAAAAAGCACACCACGGCTCTTTCTGAGAAAAAGCAAGCAGGGAGGACGAGAATCGCTTTTGCCCTGCGTAGCGTTCCGGGCAGCGGGTAGAACCAGGCAGCGAATTCCCTGCTAGCAGCTTCCCTGTGGCGGGGAAGTGCAAACGTACACGTTTTCGGCCGAAAACGCGTTTTCCGGCGAAAACGCACACCACGGCTCTTTCTGAGAAAAAGCAAGCACGGAAGACGAGAATCGCTTTTGCCCTGCGTAGCGTTCCGAGCAGCGGGTAGAAATAGGCAGCGAATTGCCGGCTAGCAGCTTCCCTGTGGCCGGGAAGTGCAAACGTACACGTTTTCGGCCGAAAACGCGTTTTCCGGAGAAAAAGCACACTATGGCTCTTTCTGAGAAAAAGCAAGCACGGAGGACGAGAATCGCTTTTGCCCTGCGTAGCGTTCCGGGCAGCGGGTAGAACCAGGCAGAAAATTCCCGGCTAGCAGCTTCCCTGTGGCCGGGAAGTGCAAACGTACACGTTTTCGGCCGAAAAAGCGTTTTCCGGCGAAAACGCACACCACGGCTCTTTCTGAGAAAAAGCAAGCACGGAGGACGAGAATCGCTTTTGCCCTGCGTAGCGTTCCGGGCAGCGGGTAGAACCAGGCAGAGAATTCCCGGCTAGCAGCTTCCCTGTGGCCGGGAAGTGCAAACGTACACGTTTCCGGCCGAAAACTCGTTTTCCGGAGAAAAAACACACCATGGCTCTTTCTGAGAAAAAGCAAGCACGGAGGACGAGAATCTCTTTTGCCCTGCGTAGCGTTCCGGGCAGCGGGTAGAACCAGGCAGAGAATTCCAGGCTAGCATCTTCCCTGTGGCAGGGAAGTGCAAACGTACACGTTTTCGGCCGAAAACGCGTTTTACGGCGAAAAAGCACACCACGGCTCTTTCTGAGAAAAAGCAAGCACGGAGGACGAGAATCGCTTTTGCCCTGCGTAGCGTTCCGGGCAGCGGGTAGAAATAGGCAGAGAATTCCCGGCTAGCAGCTTCCCTGTGGCGGGGAAGTGCAAACGTACACGTTTTCGGCCGAAAACGCGT
The DNA here is from genome assembly GCF_965140245.1 of Athene noctua. Taxonomy (NCBI): domain Eukaryota; kingdom Metazoa; phylum Chordata; class Aves; order Strigiformes; family Strigidae; genus Athene; species Athene noctua. The sequence continues at coordinate 53,454 of NW_027437912.1, read as the reverse complement.
TTTCCGGCGAAAACGCACACCACGGCTCTTTCTGAGAAAAAGCAAGCACGGAGGACGAGAATCGCTTTTGCCCTGCGTAGCGTTCCGATCAGTGGGTAGAAATAGGCAGCGAATTCCCGGCTAGCAGCTTCCCTGTGGCCGGGAAGTGCAAACGTACACGTTTTCGGCCGAAAACGCGTTTTACGGCGAAAACGCACACCACGGCTCTTTCTGAGAAAAAGCAAGCACGGAGGACGAGAATCGCTTTTGCCCTGCGTAGCGTTCCGAGCAGCGGGTAGAACCAGGCAGCGAATTGCCGGCTAGCAGCTTCCCTGTGGCGGGGAAATGCAAACGTACACGTTTTCGGCCGAAAACACGTTTTCCGGCGAAAACGCACACCACGGCTCTTTCTGAGAAAAAGCAAGCACGGAGGACGAGAATCGCTTTTGCCCTGCGTAGCGTTCTGAGCAGCGGGTAGAAATAGGCAGCGAATTGCCGGCTAGCAGCTTCCCTGTGGCCGGGAAGTGCAAACGTACACGTTTTCGGCCGAAAACGCGTTTTCCGGCGAAAAAGCACACCATGGCTCTTTCTGAGAAAAAGCAAGCACGGAGGACGAGAATCGCTTTTGCCCTGAGTAGCGTTCCGGGCAGCGGGTAGAACCAGGCAGAGAATTCCCGGCTAGCAGCTTCCCTGTGGCGGGGAAGTGCAAACGTACACGTTTTCGGCCGGAAACGCGTTTTGCGGCGAAAACGCACACCACGGCTCTTTCTGAGATAAAGCAAGCACGGAGGACGAGAATCGCTTTTGCCCTGCGTAGCGTTCCGAGCAGCGGGTAGAAATAGGCAGCGAATTGCCGGTAGCAGCTTCCCTGTGGCCGGGATGTGCAAACGTACACGTTTTCGGCCGAAAACGCGTTTTCTGGACAAAAAGCACACCATGGCTCTTTCTGAGAAAAAGCAAGCACGGAGGACGAGAATCGCTTTTGCCCTGCGTAGCGTTCCGGGCAGCGGGTAGAACCAGGCAGAGAATTCCCGGCTAGCAGCTTCCCTGTGGCGGGGAAGTGCAAACGTACACGTTTTCGGCCGGAAACGCGTTTTGCGGCGAAAACGCACACCACGGCTCTTTCTGAGAAAAAGAAAGCACGGAAGACGAGAATCGCTTTTGCCCAGCGTAGCGTTCTGCGCAGCGGGTAGAAATAGGCAGCGAATTCCCGGCTAGCAGCTTCCCTGTGGCGGGGAAGTGCAAACGTACACGTTTTCGGCCGAAAACGCGTTTTCCGGCGAAAACGGACACCACGGCTCTTTCTGAGAAAAAGCAAGCACGGAGGACGAGAATCGCTTTTGCCCTGCGTAGCGTTCCGGGCAGCGGGTAGAACCAGGCAGAGAATTCCCGGCTAGCAGCTTCCCTGTGGCGGGGAAGTGCAAACGTACACGTTTTCGGCCGAAAACGCGTTTTCCGGCGAAAACGCACACCACTGCTCTTTCTGAGAAAAAGCAAGCACGGAGGACGAGAATCGCTTTTGCCCTGCGTAGCGTTCCGAGCAGCGGGTAGAAATAGGCAGCGAATTGCCGGCTAGCAGCTTCCCTGTGGCCGGGAAGTGCAAACGTACAAGTTTTCGGCCGAAAACTCGTTTTCCGGAGAAAAAGCACACCATGGCTCTTTCTGAGAAAAAGCAAGCACGGAGGACGAGAATCGCTTTTGCCCTGCGTAGCGTTCCGGGCAGCGGGTAGAACCAGGGAGAGAATTTCCGGCTAGCAGCTTCCCTGTGGCGGGGAAGTGCAAACGTACACGTTTTCGGCCGAAAACGCGTTTTCCGGCGAAAACGCACACCACGGCTCTTTCTGAGAAAAAGCAAGCACGGAGGACGAGAATCGCTTTTGCCCTGCGTAGCGTTCCGGGCAGCGGGTAGAACCAGGAAGAAAATTCCTGGCTAGCAGCTTCCCTGTGGCCGGGAAGTGCAAACGTACACGTTTTCGGCCGAAAACGCGTTTTCCGGCGAAAACGCACACCACGGCTCTTTCTGAGAAAAAGCAAGCACGGAGGACGAGAATCGCTTTTGCCCTGCGTAGCGTTCCGAGCAGCGGGTAGAACCAGGCAGCGAATTGCCGGCTAGCAGCTTCCCTGTGGCGGGGAAATGCAAACGTACATGTTTTCGGCCGAAAACACGTTTTCCGGCGAAAACGCACACCACGGCTCTTTCTGAGAAAAAGCAAGCACGGAGGACGAGAATCGCTTTTGCCCTGCGTAGCGTTCTGAGCAGCGGGTAGAAATAGGCAGCGAATTGCCGGCTAGCAGCTTCCCTGTGGCCGGGAAGTGCAAACGTACACGTTTTCGGCCGAAAACGCGTTTTCCGGCGAAAAAGCACACCATGGCTCTTTCTGAGAAAAAGCAAGCACGGAGGACGAGAATCGCTTTTGCCCTGCGTAGCGTTCCGGGCAGCGGGTAGAACCAGGCAGAGAATTCCCGGCTAGCAGCTTCCCTGTGGCGGGGAAGTGCAAACGTACACGTTTTCGGCCGGAAACGCGTTTTGCGGCGAAAACGCACACCACGGCTCTTTCTGAGAAAAAGAAAGCACGGAAGACGAGAATCGCTTTTGCCCAGCGTAGCGTTCTGCGCAGCGGGTAGAAATAGGCAGCGAATTGCCGGCTAGCAGCTTCCCTGTGGCCGGGAAGTGCAAACGTACACGTTTTCGGCCGAAAACGCGTTTTCCGGCGAAAACGCACACCACGGCTCTTTCTGAGAAAAAGCAAGCACGGAGGACGAGAATCGCTTTTGCCCTGCGTAGCGTTCCGGGCAGCGGGTAGAACCAGGCAGAGAATTCCCGGCTAGCATCTTCCCTGTGGCGGGGAAGTGCAAACGTACACGTTTTCGGCCGAAAACGCGTTTTCCGGCGAAAACGCACACCACGGCTCTTTCTGAGAAAAAGCAAGCACGGAGGACGAGAATCGCTTTTGCCCTGCGTAGCGTTCCGAGCAGCGGGTAGAAATAGTCAGCGAATTGCCGGCTAGCAGCTTCCCTGTGGCCGGGAAGTGCAAACGTACAAGTTTTCGGCCGAAATCTCGTTTTCCGGAGAAAAAGCACACCATGGCTCTTTCTGAGAAAAAGCAAGCACGGAGGACGAGAATCGCTTTTGCCCTGCGTAGCGTTCCGGGCAGCGGGTAGAACCAGGGAGAGAATTTCCGGCTAGCAGCTTCCCTGTGGCGGGGAAGTGCAAACGTACACGTTTTCGGCCGAAAACGCGTTTTGCGGCGAAAACGCACACCACGGCTCTTTCTGAGAAAAAGCAAGCACGGAGGACGAGAATCGCTTTTGCCCTGCGTAGCGTTCCGGGCAGCGGGTAGAACCAGGCAGAGAATTGCCGGCTAGCAGCTTCCCTGTGGCCGGGAAGTGCAAACGTACACGTTTTCGGCCGAAAACGCGTTTTCCGGCGAAAACGCACACCACGGCTCTTTCTGAGAAAAAGCAAGCACGGAGGACGAGAATCGCTTTTGCCCTGCGTAGCGTTCCGGGCAGCGGGTAGAACCAGGCAGAGAATTCCCGGCTAGCAGCTTCCCTGTGGCCGGGAAGTGCAAACGTACACGTTTTCGGCCGAAAACGCGTTTTCCGGCGAAAACGCACACCACGGCTCTTTCTGAGAAAAAGCAAGCACGGAAGACGAGAATCGCTTTTGCCCAGCGTAGCGTTCTGAGCAGCGGGTAGAAATAGGCAGCGAATTGCCGGCTAGCAGCTTCCCTGTGGCCGGGAAGTGCAAACGTACACGTTTTCGGCCGAAAACGCGTTTTCCGGCGAAAACGCACACCACGGCTCTTTCTGAGAAAAAGCAAGCACGGAGGACGAGAATCGCTTTTGCCCTGCGTAGCGTTCCAGGCAGCGGGTAGAAATAGGCAGCGAATTCCCGGCTAGCAGCTTCCCTGTGGCGGGGAAGTGCAAACGTACACGTTTTCGGCCGAAAACGCGTTTTCCGGCGAAAACGCACACCACGGTTCTTTCTGAGAAAAAGCAAGCACGGAGGACGAGAATCGCTTTTGCCCTGCGTAGCGTTCCGGGCAGCGGGTAGAACCAGGCAGAGAATTCCCTGCTAGCAGCTTCGCTGTGGCGGGGAAGTGCAAACGTACACGTTTTCGGCCGAAAACGCGTTTTCCGGCGAAAACGCACACCACGGCTCTTTCTGAGAAAAAGCAAGCACGGAGGACGAGAATCGCTTTTGCCCTGCGTAGCGTTCCGGGCTGCGGGTAGAACCAGGCAGAGAATTCCAGGCTAGCATCTTCCCTGTGGCGGGGAAGTGCAAACGTACACGTTTTCGGCCGAAAACGCGTTTTCCGGCGAAAAAGCACACCATGGCTCTTTCTGAGAAAAAGCAAGCACGGAGGACGAGAATCGCTTTTGCCCTGCGTAGCGTTCCGGGCAGCGGGTAGAACCAGGCAGAGAATTCCCGGCTAGCAGCTTCCCTGTGGCGGGGAAGTGCAAACGTACACGTTTTCGGCCGGAAACGCGTTTTGCGGCGAAAACGCACACCACGGCTCTTTCTGAGAAAAAGAAAGCACGGAAGACGAGAATCGCTTTTGCCCTGCGTAGCGTTCCGAGCAGCGGGTAGAAATAGGCAGCGAATTGCCGGCTAGCAGCTTCCCTGTGGCCGGGAAGTGCAAACGTACACGTTTTCGGCCGAAAACGCGTTTTCCGGAGAAAAAGCACACTATGGCTCTTTCTGAGAAAAAGCAAGCACGGAGGACGAGAATCGCTTTTGCCCTGCGTAGCGTTCCGGGCAGCGGGTAGAACCAGGCAGAGAATTCCCGGCTAGCAGCTTCCCTGTGGCCGGGAAGTGCAAACGTACACGTTTTCGGCCGAAAACGCGTTTTACGGCGAAAACGCACACCACGGCTCTTTCTGAGAAAAAGCAAGCACGGAGGACGAGAATCGCATTTGCCCTGCGTAGCGTTCCGAGCAGCGGGTAGAAATAGGCAGAGAATTCCCGGCTAGCAGCTTCCCTGTGGCCGGGAAGTGCAAACGTACACGTTTTGGGCCGAAAACGCGTTTTACGGCGAAAACGCACACCACGGCTCTTTCTGAGAAAAAGCAAGCACGGAGGACGAGAATCGCATTTGCCCTGCGTAGCGTTCCGAGCAGCGGGTAGAAATAGGCAGCGAATTCCCGGCTAGCAGCTTCCCTGTGGCGGGGATGTGTAAACATACACGTTTTCGGCCGAAAACGCGTTTTCCGGCGAAAAAGCACACCACGGCTCTTTCTGAGAAAAAGCAAGCACGGAGGACGAGAATCGCTTTTGCCCTGCGTAGCGTTCCGGGCAGCGGGTAGAACCAGGCAGCGAATTCCCTGCTAGCAGCTTCCCTGTGGCCGGGAAGTGCAAACGTACACGTTTCCGGCCGAAAACTCGTTTTCCAGCGAAAACGCACACCACGGCTCTTTCTGAGAAAAAGCAAGCACGGAGGACGAGAATCGCTTTTGCCCTGCGTAGCGTTCCGGGCAGCGGGTAGAACCAGGCAGAGAATTCCCGGCTAGCAGCTTCCCTGTGGCGGGGAAGTGCAAACGTACACGTTTTCGGCCGAAAACGCGTTTTCCGGCGAAAACGCACACCACGGCTCTTTCTGAGAAAAAGCAAGCACGGAGGACGAGAATCGCTTTTGCCCTGCGTAGCGTTCCGGGCAGCGGGTAGAACCAGGCAGAGAATTCCAGGCTAGCATCTTCCCTGTGGCGGGGAAGTGCAAACGTACACGTTTTCGGCCGAAAACGCGTTTTCCGGCGAAAAAGCACACCATGGCTCTTTCTGAGAAAAAGCAAGCACGGAGGACGAGAATCGCTTTTGCCCTGCGTAGCGTTCCGGGCAGCGGGTAGAACCACGCAGAGAATTCCCGGCTAGCAGCTTCCCTGTGGCGGGGAAGTGCAAACGTACACGTTTTCGGCCGAAAACGCGTTTTCCGGCGAAAACGCACACCACGGCTCTTTCTGAGAAAAAGCAAGCACGGAGGACGAGAATCGCTTTTGCCCTGCGTAGCGTTCCGAGCAGCGGGTAGAAATAGGCAGCGAATTCCCGGCTAGCAGCTTCCCTGTGGCGGGGATGTGCAAACGTACACGTTTTCGGCCGAAAACGCGTTTTCCGGCGAAAAAGCACACCACGGCTCTTTCTGAGAAAAAGCAAGCACGGAGGACGAGAATCGCTTTTGCCCTGCGTAGCGTTCCGGGCAGCGGGTAGAACCAGGCAGCGAATTCCCTGCTAGCAGCTTCCCTGTGGCGGGGAAGTGCAAACGTACACGTTTTCGGCCGAAAACGCGTTTTCCGGCGAAAACGCACACCACGGCTCTTTCTGAGAAAAAGCAAGCACGGAAGACGAGAATCGCTTTTGCCCTGCGTAGCGTTCCGAGCAGCGGGTAGAAATAGGCAGCGAATTGCCGGCTAGCAGCTTCCCTGTGGCCGGGAAGTGCAAACGTACACGTTTTCGGCCGAAAACGCGTTTTCCGGAGAAAAAGCACACTATGGCTCTTTCTGAGAAAAAGCAAGCACGGAGGACGAGAATCGCTTTTGCCCTGCGTAGCGTTCCGGGCAGTGGGTAGAACCAGGCAGAGAATTCCCGGCTAGCAGCTTCCCTGTGGCCGGGAAGTGCAAACGTACACGTTTTCGGCCGAAAACGCGTTTTACGGCGAAAACGCACACCACGGCTCTTTCTGAGAAAAAGCAAGCACGGAGGACGAGAATCGCATTTGCCCTGCGTAGCGTTCCGAGCAGCGGGTAGAACCAGGCAGAGAATTCCCGGCTAGCAGCTTCCCTGTGGCGGGGATGTGTAAACATACACGTTTTCGGCCGAAAACGCGTTTTCCGGCGAAAAAGCACACCACGGCTCTTTCTGAGAAAAAGCAAGCACGGAGGACGAGAATCGCTTTTGCCCTGCGTAGCGTTCCGGGCAGCGGGTAGAACCAGGCAGCGAATTCCCTGCTAGCAGCTTCCCTGTGGCCGGGAAGTGCAAACGTACACGTTTCCGGCCGAAAACTCGTTTTCCGGCGAAAACGCAACCACGGCTCTTTCTGAGAAAAAGCAAGCACGGAGGACGAGAATCGCTTTTGCCCTGCGTAGCGTTCCGGGCAGCGGGTAGAACCAGGCAGAGAATTCCCGGCTAGCAGCTTCCCTGTGGCGGGGAAGTGCAAACGTACACGTTTTCGGCCGAAAACGCGTTTTCCGGCGAAAACGCACACCACGGCTCTTTCTGAGAAAAAGCAAGCACGGAGGACGAGAATCGCTTTTGCCCTGCGTAGCGTTCCGGGCAGCGGGTAGAACCAGGCAGAGAATTCCAGGCTAGCATCTTCCCTGTGGCGGGGAAGTGCAAACGTACACGTTTTCGGCCGAAAACGCGTTTTCCGGCGAAAAAGCACACCATGGCTCTTTCTGAGAAAAAGCAAGCACGGAGGACGAGAATCGCTTTTGCCCTGCGTAGCGTTCCGGGCAGCGGGTAGAACCACGCAGAGAATTCCCGGCTAGCAGCTTCCCTGTGGCGGGGAAGTGCAAACGTACACGTTTTCGGCCGAAAACGCGTTTTCCGGCGAAAACGCACACCACGGCTCTTTCTGAGAAAAAGCAAGCACGGAGGACGAGAATCGCTTTTGCCCTGCGTAGCGTTCCGAGCAGCGGGTAGAAATAGGCAGCGAATTCCCGGCTAGCAGCTTCCCTGTGGCGGGGATGTGCAAACGTACACGTTTTCGGCCGAAAACGCGTTTTCCGGCGAAAAAGCACACCACGGCTCTTTCTGAGAAAAAGCAAGCACGGAGGACGAGAATCGCTTTTGCCCTGCGTAGCGTTCCGGGCAGCGGGTAGAACCAGGCAGCGAATTCCCTGCTAGCAGCTTCCCTGTGGCGGGGAAGTGCAAACGTACACGTTTTCGGCCGAAAACGCGTTTTCCGGCGAAAACGCACACCACGGCTCTTTCTGAGAAAAAGCAAGCACGGAAGACGAGAATCGCTTTTGCCCTGCGTAGCGTTCCGAGCAGCGGGTAGAAATAGGCAGCGAATTGCCGGCTAGCAGCTTCCCTGTGGCCGGGAAGTGCAAACGTACACGTTTTCGGCCGAAAACGCGTTTTCCGGAGAAAAAGCACACTATGGCTCTTTCTGAGAAAAAGCAAGCACGGAGGACGAGAATCGCTTTTGCCCTGCGTAGCGTTCCGGGCAGTGGGTAGAACCAGGCAGAGAATTCCCGGCTAGCAGCTTCCCTGTGGCCGGGAAGTGCAAACGTACACGTTTTCGGCCGAAAACGCGTTTTACGGCGAAAACGCACACCACGGCTCTTTCTGAGAAAAAGCAAGCACGGAGGACGAGAATCGCATTTGCCCTGCGTAGCGTTCCGAGCAGCGGGTAGAACCAGGCAGAGAATTCCCGGCTAGCAGCTTCCCTGTGGCGGGGATGTGTAAACATACACGTTTTCGGCCGAAAACGCGTTTTCCGGCGAAAAAGCACACCACGGCTCTTTCTGAGAAAAAGCAAGCACGGAGGACGAGAATCGCTTTTGCCCTGCGTAGCGTTCCGGGCAGCGGGTAGAACCAGGCAGCGAATTCCCTGCTAGCAGCTTCCCTGTGGCCGGGAAGTGCAAACGTACACGTTTCCGGCCGAAAACTCGTTTTCCGGCGAAAACGCAACCACGGCTCTTTCTGAGAAAAAGCAAGCACGGAGGACGAGAATCGCTTTTGCCCTGCGTAGCGTTCCGGGCAGCGGGTAGAACCAGGCAGAGAATTCCCGGCTAGCAGCTTCCCTGTGGCGGGGAAGTGCAAACGTACACGTTTTCGGCCGAAAACGCGTTTTCCGGCGAAAACGCACACCACGGCTCTTTCTGAGAAAAAGCAAGCACGGAGGACGAGAACCGCTTTTGCCCTGCGTAGCGTTCCGGGCAGCGGGTAGAACCAGGCAGAGAATTCCCGGCTAGCAGCTTCCCTGTGGCCGGGAAGTGCAAACGTACACGTTTTCGGCCGAAAACGCGTTTTCCGGCGAAAACGCACACCACGGCTCTTTCTGAGAAAAAGCAAGCACGGAGGACGAGAATCGCTTTTGCCCTGCGTAGCGTTCCGGGCAGCGGGTAGAACCAGGCAGAGAATTCCCAACTAGCAGCTTCCCTGTGGCCGGGAAGTGCAAACGTACACGTTTCCGGCCGAAAACTCGTTTTCCGGAGAAAAAACACACCATGGCTCTTTCTGAGAAAAAGCAAGCACGGAGGACGAGAATCGCTTTTGCCCTGCGTAGCGTTCCGGGCAGCGGGTAGAACCAGGCAGAGAATTCCAGGCTAGCATCTTCCCTGTGGCGGGGAAGTGCAAACGTACACGTTTTCGGCCGAAAACGCGTTTTCCGGCGAAAAAGCACACCATGGCTCTTTCTGAGAAAAAGCAAGCACGGAGGACGAGAATCGCTTTTGCCCTGCGTAGCGTTCCGGGCAGCGGGTAGAAATAGGCAGATAATTCCCGGCTAGCAGCTTCCCTGTGGCGGGGAAGTGCAAACGTACACGTTTTCGGCCGGAAACGCGTTTTCCGGCGAAAACGCACACCACGGCTCTTTCTGAGAAAAAGCAAGCACGGAGGACGAGAATCGCTTTTGCCCTGCGTAGCGTTCCGAGCAGTGGGTAGAAATAGGCAGCGAATTCCCGGCTAGCAGCTTCCCTGTGGCCGGGAAGTGCAAACGTACACGTTTTCGGCCGAAAACGCGTTTTACGGCGAAAACGCACACCACGGCTCTTTCTGAGAAAAAGCAAGCACGGAGGACGAGAATCGCTTTTGCCCTGCGTAGCGTTCCGAGCAGCGGGTAGAACCAGGCAGCGAATTGCCGGCTAGCAGCTTCCCTGTGGCGGGGAACTGCAAACGTACACGTTTTCGGCCGAAAACGCGTTTTGCGGCGAAAACGCACACCACGGCTCTTTCTGAGAAAAAGCAAGCACGGAGGACGAGAATCGCTTTTGCCCTGCGTAGCGTTCTGAGCAGCGGGTAGAAATAGGCAGCGAATTGCCGGCTAGCAGCTTCCCTGTGGCCGGGAAGTGCAAACGTACACGTTTTCGGCCGAAAACGCGTTTTCCGGCGAAAAAGCACACCATGGCTCTTTCTGAGAAAAAGCAAGCACGGAGGACGAGAATCGCTTTTGCCCTGCGTAGCATTCCGGGCAGCGGGTAGAACCAGGCAGAGAATTCCCGGCTAGCAGCTTCCCTGTGGCGGGGAAGTGCAAACGTACACGTTTTCGGCCGGAAACCCGTTTTGCGGCGAAAACGCACACCACGGCTCTTTCTGAGAAAAAGAAAGCACGGAAGACGAGAATCGCTTTTGCCCTGCGTAGCGTTCCGAGCAGCGGGTAGAAATAGGCAGCGAATTGCCGGCTAGCAGCTTCCCTGTGGCCGGGAAGTGCAAACGTACACGTTTTCGGCCGAAAACGCGTTTTCCGGCGAAAAAGCACACCACGGCTCTTTCTGAGAAAAAGCAAGCACGGAGGACGAGAATCGCTTTTGCCCTGCGTAGCGTTCCGGGCAGCGGGTAGAACCAGGCAGCGAATTCCCTGCTAGCAGCTTCCCTGTGGCCGGGAAGTGCAAACGTACACGTTTCCGGCCGAAAACTCGTTTTCCGGCGAAAACGCAACCACGGCTCTTTCTGAGAAAAAGCAAGCACGGAGGACGAGAATCGCTTTTGCCCTGCGTAGCGTTCCGGGCAGCGGGTAGAACCAGGCAGAGAATTCCCGGCTAGCAGCTTCCCTGTGGCGGGGAAGTGCAAACGTACACGTTTTCGGCCGAAAACGCGTTTTCCGGCGAAAACGCACACCACGGCTCTTTCTGAGAAAAAGCAAGCACGGAGGACGAGAACCGCTTTTGCCCTGCGTAGCGTTCCGGGCAGCGGGTAGAACCAGGCAGAGAATTCCCGGCTAGCAGCTTCCCTGTGGCCGGGAAGTGCAAACGTACACGTTTTCGGCCGAAAACGCGTTTTCCGGCGAAAACGCACACCACGGCTCTTTCTGAGAAAAAGCAAGCACGGAGGACGAGAATCGCTTTTGCCCTGCGTAGCGTTCCGGGCAGCGGGTAGAACCAGGCAGAGAATTCCCAACTAGCAGCTTCCCTGTGGCCGGGAAGTGCAAACGTACACGTTTCCGGCCGAAAACTCGTTTTCCGGAGAAAAAACACACCATGGCTCTTTCTGAGAAAAAGCAAGCACGGAGGACAAGAATCTCTTTTGCCCTGCGTAGCGTTCCGGGCAGCGGGTAGAACCAGGCAGAGAATTCCAGGCTAGCATCTTCCCTGTGGCGGGGAAGTGCAAACGTACACGTTTTCGGCCGAAAACGCGTTTTCCGGCGAAAAAGCACACCATGGCTCTTTCTGAGAAAAAGCAAGCACGGAGGACGAGAATCGCTTTTGCCCTGCGTAGCGTTCCGGGCAGCGGGTAGAAATAGGCAGATAATTCCCGGCTAGCAGCTTCCCTGTGGCGGGGAAGTGCAAACGTACACGTTTTCGGCCGGAAACGCGTTTTCCGGCGAAAACGCACACCACGGCTCTTTCTGAGAAAAAGCAAGCACGGAGGACGAGAATCGCTTTTGCCCTGCGTAGCGTTCCGAGCAGTGGGTAGAAATAGGCAGCGAATTCCCGGCTAGCAGCTTCCCTGTGGCCGGGAAGTGCAAACGTACACGTTTTCGGCCGAAAACGCGTTTTACGGCGAAAACGCACACCACGGCTCTTTCTGAGAAAAAGCAAGCACGGAGGACGAGAATCGCTTTTGCCCTGCGTAGCGTTCCGAGCAGCGGGTAGAACCAGGCAGCGAATTGCCGGCTAGCAGCTTCCCTGTGGCGGGGAACTGCAAACGTACACGTTTTCGGCCGAAAACGCGTTTTGCGGCGAAAACGCACACCACGGCTCTTTCTGAGAAAAAGCAAGCACGGAGGACGAGAATCGCTTTTGCCCTGCGTAGCGTTCTGAGCAGCGGGTAGAAATAGGCAGCGAATTGCCGGCTAGCAGCTTCCCTGTGGCCGGGAAGTGCAAACGTACACGTTTTCGGCCGAAAACGCGTTTTCCGGCGAAAAAGCACACCATGGCTCTTTCTGAGAAAAAGCAAGCACGGAGGACGAGAATCGCTTTTGCCCTGCGTAGCATTCCGGGCAGCGGGTAGAACCAGGCAGAGAATTCCCGGCTAGCAGCTTCCCTGTGGCGGGGAAGTGCAAACGTACACGTTTTCGGCCGGAAACCCGTTTTGCGGCGAAAACGCACACCACGGCTCTTTCTGAGAAAAAGAAAGCACGGAAGACGAGAATCGCTTTTGCCCTGCGTAGCGTTCCGAGCAGCGGGTAGAAATAGGCAGCGAATTGCCGGCTAGCAGCTTCCCTGTGGCCGGGAAGTGCAAACGTACACGTTTTCGGCCGAAAACGCGTTTTACGGCGAAAACGCACACCACGGCTCTTTCTGAGAAAAAGCAAGCACGGAGGACGAGAATCGCTTTTGCCCTGCGTAGCGTTCCGAGCAGCGGGTAGAAATAGGCAGCGAATTCCCGGCTAGCAGCTTCCCTGTGGCGGGGATGTGCAAACGTACACGTTTTCGGCCGAAAACGCGTTTTCCAGCGAAAAAGCACACCACGGCTCTTTCTGAGAAAAAGCAAGCACGGAGGACGAGAATCGCTTTTGCCCTGCGTAGCGTTCCGGGCAGCGGGTAGAACCAGGCAGCGATTTCCCTGCTAGCAGCTTCCCTGTGGCGGGGAAGTGCAAACGTACACGTTTTCGGCCGAAAACGCGTTTTCCGGCGAAAACGCACACCACGGCTCTTTCTGAGAAAAAGCAAGCACGGAGGACGAGAATCGCTTTTGCCCTGCGTAGCGTTCCGGGCAGCGGGTAGAACCAGGCAGCGAATTCCCTGCTAGGAGCTTCCCTGTGCCGGGGAAGTGCAAACGTACACGTTTTCGGCCGAAAACGCGTTTTCCGGCGAAAACGCACACCACGGCTCTTTCTGAGAAAAAGCAAGCACGGAGGACGAGAATCGCTTTTGCCCTGCGTAGCGTTCCGAGCAGCGGGTAGAACCAGGCAGAAAATTCCCGGCTAGCAGCTTCCCTGTGGCCGGGAAGTGCAAACGTACACGTTTTCGGCCGAAAACGCGTTTTCCGGCGAAAACGCACACCACGGCTCTTTCTGAGAAAAAGCAAGGACGGAGGACGAGAATCGCTTTTGCCCTGCGTAGCGTTCTGAGCAGCGGGTAGAAATAGGCAGCGAATTGCCGGCTAGCAGCTTCCCTGTGGCGGGGAAGTGCAAACGTACAAGTTTCCGGCCGAAAACTCGTTTTCCGGAGAAAAAACACACCATGGCTCTTTCTGAGAAAAAGCAAGCACGGAGGACGAGAATCTCTTTTGCCCTGCGTAGCGTTCCGGGCAGCGGGTAGAACCAGGCAGAGAATTCCCTGCTAGCAGCTTCGCTGTGGCGGGGAAGTGCAAACGTACACGTTTTCGGCCGAAAACGCGTTTTGCGGCGAAAACGCACACCACGGCTCTTTCTGAGAAAAAGCAAGCACGGAGGACGAGAATCGCTTTTGCCCTGCGTAGCGTTCCGGGCAGCGGGTAGAAATAGGCAGAGAATTCCCGGCTAGCAGCTTCCCTGTGGCGGGGAAGTGCAAACGTACACGTTTTCGGCCGAAAACGCGTTTTCCGGCGAAAACGCACACCACGGCTCTTTCTGAGAAAAAGCAAGCACGGAGGACGAGAATCGCTTTTGCCCTGCGTAGCGTTCCGGGCAGCGGGTAGAACCAGGCAGCGAATTCCCTGCTAGGAGCTTCCCTGTGCCGGGGAAGTGCAAACGTACACGTTTTCGGCCGAAAACGCGTTTTCCGGCGAAAACGCACACCACGGCTCTTTCTGAGAAAAAGCAAGCACGGAGGACGAGAATCGCTTTTGCCCTGCGTAGCGTTCCGAGCAGCGGGTAGAACCAGGCAGAAAATTCCCGGCTAGCAGCTTCCCTGTGGCCGGGAAGTGCAAACGTACACGTTTTCGGCCGAAAACGCGTTTTCCGGCGAAAACGCACACCACGGCTCTTTCTGAGAAAAAGCAAGGACGGAGGACGAGAATCGCTTTTGCCCTGCGTAGCGTTCTGAGCAGCGGGTAGAAATAGGCAGCGAATTGCCGGCTAGCAGCTTCCCTGTGGCGGGGAAGTGCAAACGTACAAGTTTCCGGCCGAAAACTCGTTTTCCGGAGAAAAAACACACCATGGCTCTTTCTGAGAAAAAGCAAGCACGGAGGACGAGAATCTCTTTTGCCCTGCGTAGCGTTCCGGGCAGCGGGTAGAACCAGGCAGAGAATTCCCTGCTAGCAGCTTCGCTGTGGCGGGGAAGTGCAAACGTACACGTTTTCGGCCGAAAACGCGTTTTGCGGCGAAAACGCACACCACGGCTCTTTCTGAGAAAAAGCAAGCACGGAGGACGAGAATCGCTTTTGCCCTGCGTAGCGTTCCGGGCAGCGGGTAGAAATAGGCAGAGAATTCCCGGCTAGCAGCTTCCCTGTGGCGGGGAAGTGCAAACGTACACGTTTTCGGCCGAAAACGCGTTTTCCGGCGAAAACGCACACCACGGCTCTTTCTGAGAAAAAGCAAGCACGGAGGACGAGAATCGCTTTTGCCCTGCGTAGCGTTCCGGGCAGCGGGTAGAACCAGGCAGAGAATTCCAGGCTAGCATCTTCCCTGTGGCGGGGAAGTGCAAACGTACACGTTTTCGGCCGAAAACGCGTTTTCCGGCGAAAAAGCACACCATGGCTCTTTCTGAGAAAAAGCAAGCACGGAGGACGAGAATCGCTTTTGCCCTGCGTAGCGTTCCGGGCAGCGGGTAGAACCAGGCAGAGAATTCCCGGCTAGCAGCTTCCCTGTGGCGGGGAAGTGCAAATGTACACGTTTTCGGCCGGAAACTCGTTTTGCGGCGAAAACGCACACCACGGCTCTTTCTGAGAAAAAGCAAGCACGGAGGACGAGAATCGCTTTTGCTCTGCGTAGCGTTCCGAGCAGCGGGTAGAAATAGGCAGCGAATTGCCGGCTAGCAGCTTCCCTGTGGCCGGAAAGTGCAAACGTACACGTTTTCGGCCGAAAACGCGTTTTCCGGAGAAAAAGCACACCATGGCTCTTTCTGAGAAAAAGCAAGCACGGAGGACGAGAATCGCTTTTGCCCTGCGTAGCGTTCCGGGCAGCGGGTAGAACCAGGCAGAGAATTCCCGGCTAGCAGCTTCCCTGTGGCCGGGAAGTGCAAACGTACACGTTTTCGGCCGAAAACGCGTTTTCCGGCGAAAACGCACACCACGGCTCTTTCTGAGAAAAAGCAAGCACGGAGGACGAGAACCGCTTTTGCCCTGCGTAGCGTTCCGGGCAGCGGGTAGAACCAGGCAGAGAATTCCCGGCTAGTAGCTTCCCTGTGGCCGGCAAGTGCAAACGTACACGTTTTCGGCCGAAAACGCGTTTTCCGGCGAAAACGCACACCACGGCTCTTTCTGAGAAAAAGCAAGCACGGAGGACGAGAATCGCTTTTGCCCTGCGTAGCGTTCCGAGCAGCGGGTAGAACCAGGCAGAGAATTCCCGGCTAGCAGCTTCCCTGTGGCGGGGAAGTGGAAACGTACACGTTTTCGGCCGAAAACACGTTTTCCGGCGAAAACGCACACCACGGCTCTTTCTGAGAAAAAGGAAGCACGGAGGACGAGAATCGCTTTTGCCCTGCGTAGCGTTCTGAGCAGCGGGTAGAAATAGGCAGCGAATTGCCGGCTAGCAGCTTCCCTGTGGCCGGGAAGTGCAAACGTACACGTTTCCGGCCGAAAACACATTTTCCGGAGAAAATGCACACCACGGCTCTTTCTGAGAAAAAGCAAGCACGGAGGACGAGAATCGCTTTTGCCCTACGTAGCGTTCCGAGCAGCGGGTAGAAATAGGCAGCGAATTCCCGGCTAGCAGCTTCCCTGTGGCGGGGAAGTGCAAACGTACACGTTTTCGGCCGAAAACGCGTTTTCCGGCAAAAAGCACACCACGGCTCTTTCTGAGAAAAAGCAAGCACGGAGGACGAGAATCGCTTTTGCCCTGCGTAGCGTTCCGGGCAGCGGGTAGAACCAGGCATAGAATTCCCGGCTAGCAGCTTCGCTGTTGCGGGGAAGTGCAAACGTACACGTTTTCGGCCGAAAACGCGTTTTCCGGCGAAAACGCACACCACGGCTCTTTCTGAGAAAAAGCAAGCACGGAGGACGAGAATCGCTTTTGCCCTGCGTAGCGTTCCGGGCAGCGGGTAGAACCAGGCAGAGAATTCCAGGCTAGCATCTTCCCTGTGGCGGGGAAGTGCAAATGTACACGTTTTCGGCCGAAAACGCGTTTTCCGGCGAAAAAGCACACCATGGCTCTTTCTGAGAAAAAGCAAGCACGGAGGACGAGAATCGCTTTTGCCCTGCGTAGCGTTCCGGGCAGTGGGTAGAACCACGCATAGAATTCCCGGCTAGCAGCTTCCCTGTGGCGGGGAAGTGCAAACGTACACGTTTTCGGCCGAAAACGCGTTTTCCGGCGAAAACGCACACCACGGCTCTTTCTGAGAAAAAGCAAGCACGGAGGACGAGAATCGCTTTTGCCCTGCGTAGCGTTCCGAGCAGCGGGTAGAAATAGGCAGCGAATTCCCGGCTAGCAGCTTCCCTGTGGCGGGGATGTGCAAACGTACACGTTTTCGGCCGAAAACGCGTTTTCCGGCGAAAACGCACACCACGGCTCTTTCTGAGAAAAAGCAAGCACGGAGGACGAGAATCGCTTTTGCCCTGCGTAGCGTTCCGGGCAGCGGGTAGAAGAAGGCAGAGAATTCCCGGCTAGCAGCTTCCCTGTGGCCGGGAAGTGCAAACGTACACGTTTTCGGCCGAAAACGCGTTTTCCGGCGAAAACGCACACCACGGCTCTTTCTGAGAAAAAGCAAGCACGGAGGACGAGAATCGCTTTTGCCCTGCGTAGCGTTCTGAGCAGCGGGTAGAAATAGGCAGCGAATTGCCGGCTAGCAGCTTCCCTGTGGCGGGGAAGTGCAAACGTACAAGTTTCCGGCCGAAAACTCGTTTTCCGGAGAAAAAACACACCATGGCTCTTTCTGAGAAAAAGCAAGCACGGAGGACGAGAATCTCTTTTGCCCTGCGTAGCGTTCCGGGCAGCGGGTAGAACCAGGCAGAGAATTCCCTGCTAGCAGCTTCGCTGTGGCGGGGAAGTGCAAACGTACACGTTTTCGGCCGAAAACGCGTTTTGCGGCGAAAACGCACACCACGGCTCTTTCTGAGAAAAAGCAAGCACGGAGGACGAGAATCGCTTTTGCCCTGCGTAGCGTTCCGGGCAGCGGGTAGAAATAGGCAGAGAATTCCCGGCTAGCAGCTTCCCTGTGGCGGGGAAGTGCAAACGTACACGTTTTCGGCCGAAAACGCGTTTTCCGGCGAAAACGCACACCACGGCTCTTTCTGAGAAAAAGCAAGCACGGAGGACGAGAATCGCTTTTGCCCTGCGTAGCGTTCCGGGCAGCGGGTAGAACCAGGCAGAGAATTCCAGGCTAGCATCTTCCCTGTGGCGGGGAAGTGCAAACGTACACGTTTTCGGCCGAAAACGCGTTTTCCGGCGAAAAAGCACACCATGGCTCTTTCTGAGAAAAAGCAAGCACGGAGGACGAGAATCGCTTTTGCCCTGCGTAGCGTTCCGGGCAGCGGGTAGAACCAGGCAGAGAATTCCCGGCTAGCAGCTTCCCTGTGGCGGGGAAGTGCAAATGTACACGTTTTCGGCCGGAAACTCGTTTTGCGGCGAAAACGCACACCACGGCTCTTTCTGAGAAAAAGCAAGCACGGAGGACGAGAATCGCTTTTGCTCTGCGTAGCGTTCCGAGCAGCGGGTAGAAATAGGCAGCGAATTGCCGGCTAGCAGCTTCCCTGTGGCCGGAAAGTGCAAACGTACACGTTTTCGGCCGAAAACGCGTTTTCCGGAGAAAAAGCACACCATGGCTCTTTCTGAGAAAAAGCAAGCACGGAGGACGAGAATCGCTTTTGCCCTGCGTAGCGTTCCGGGCAGCGGGTAGAACCAGGCAGAGAATTCCCGGCTAGCAGCTTCCCTGTGGCCGGGAAGTGCAAACGTACACGTTTTCGGCCGAAAACGCGTTTTCCGGCGAAAACGCACACCACGGCTCTTTCTGAGAAAAAGCAAGCACGGAGGACGAGAACCGCTTTTGCCCTGCGTAGCGTTCCGGGCAGCGGGTAGAACCAGGCAGAGAATTCCCGGCTAGCAGCTTCCCTGTGGCCGGCAAGTGCAAACGTACACGTTTTCGGCCGAAAACGCGTTTTCCGGCGAAAACGCACACCACGGCTCTTTCTGAGAAAAAGCAAGCACGGAGGACGAGAATCGCTTTTGCCCTGCGTAGCGTTCCGAGCAGCGGGTAGAACCAGGCAGAGAATTCCCGGCTAGCAGCTTCCCTGTGGCGGGTAAGTGCAAACGTACACGTTTTCGGCCGAAAACACGTTTTCCGGCGAAAACGCACACCACGGCTCTTTCTGAGAAAAAGCAAGCACGGAGGACGAGAATCGCTTTTGCCCTGCGTAGCGTTCTGAGCAGCGGGTAGAAATAGGCAGCGAATTGCCGGCTAGCAGCTTCCCTGTGGCCGGGAAGTGCAAACGTACACGTTTCCGGCCGAAAACACATTTTCCGGAGAAAATGCACACCACGGCTCTTTCTGAGAAAAAGCAAGCACGGAGGACGAGAATCGCTTTTGCCCTACGTAGCGTTCCGAGCAGCGGGTAGAAATAGGCAGCGAATTCCCGGCTAGCAGCTTCCCTGTGGCGGGGAAGTGCAAACGTACACGTTTTCGGCCGAAAACGCGTTTTCCGGCAAAAAGCACACCACGGCTCTTTCTGAGAAAAAGCAAGCACGGAGGACGAGAATCGCTTTTGCCCTGCGTAGCGTTCCGGGCAGCGGGTAGAACCAGGGAGAGAATTCCCGGCTAGCAGCTTCGCTGTTGCGGGGAAGTGCAAACGTACACGTTTTCGGCCGAAAACGCGTTTTCCGGCGAAAACGCACACCACGGCTCTTTCTGAGAAAAAGCAAGCACGGAGGACGAGAATCGCTTTTGCCCTGCGTAGCGTTCCGGGCAGCGGGTAGAACCAGGCAGAGAATTCCAGGCTAGCATCTTCCCTGTGGCGGGGAAGTGCAAACGTACACGTTTTCGGCCGAAAACGCGTTTTCCGGCGAAAAAGCACACCATGGCTCTTTCTGAGAAAAAGCAAGCACGGAGGACGAGAATCGTTTTTGCCCTGCGTAGCGTTCCGGGCAGCGGGTAGAACCACGCATAGAATTCCCGGCTAGCAGCTTCCCTGTGGCGGGGAAGTGCAAACGTACACGTTTTCGGCCGAAAACGCGTTTTCCGGCGAAAACGCACACCACGGCTCTTTCTGAGAAAAAGCAAGCACGGAGGACGAGAATCGCTTTTGCCCTGCGTAGCGTTCCGAGCAGCGGGTAGAAATAGGCAGCGAATTCCCGGCTAGCAGCTTCCCTGTGGCGGGGATGTGCAAACGTACACGTTTTCGGCCGAAAACGCGTTTTCCGGCGAAAAAGCACACCACGGCTCTTTCTGAGAAAAAGCAAGCACGGAGGACGAGAATCGCTTTTGCCCTGCGTAGCGTTCCGGGCAGCGGGTAGAACCAGGCAGCGAATTCCCTGCTAGCAGCTTCCCTGTGGCGGGGAAGTGCAAACGTACACGTTTTCGGCCGATAACGCGTTTTCCGGCGAAAACGCACACCACGGCTCTTTCTGAGAAAAAGCAAGCACGGAAGACGAGAATCGCTTTTGCCCTGCGTAGCGTTCCGAGCAGCGGGTAGAAATAGGCAGCGAATTGCCGGCTAGCAGCTTCCCTGTGGCCGGGAAGTGCAAACGTACACGTTTTCGGCCGAAAACGCGTTTTCCGGAGAAAAAGCACACTATGGCTCTTTCTGAGAAAAAGCAAGCACGGAGGACGAGAATCGCTTTTGCCCTGCGTAGCGTTCCGGGCAGCGGGTAGAACCAGGCAGAGAATTCCCGGCTAGCAGCTTCCCTGTGGCCGGGAAGTGCAAACGTACACGTTTTCGGCCGAAAACGCGTTTTACGGCGAAAACGCACACCACGGCTCTTTCTGAGAAAAAGCAAGCACGGAGGACGAGAATCGCATTTGCCCTGCGTAGCGTTCCGGGCAGCGGGTAGAACCAGGCAGAGAATTCCCGGCTAGCAGCTTCCCTGTGGCGGGGAAGTGCAAACGTACACGTTTTCGGCCGGAAACCCGTTTTGCGGCGAAAACGCACACCACGGCTCTTTCTGAGAAAAAGAAAGCACGGAGGACGAGAATCGCTTTTGCCCTGCGTAGCGTTCCGGGCAGCGGGTAGAACCAGGCAGAGAATTCCCGGCTAGCAGCTTCCCTGTGGCCGGGAAGTGCAAACGTACACGTTTTCGGCCGAAAACGCGTTTTCCGGCGAAAACGCACACCACGGCTCTTTCTGAGAAAAAGCAAGCACGGAGGACGAGAATCGCTTTTGCCCTGCGTAGCGTTCCGAGCAGCGGGTAGAAATAGGCAGCGAATTCCCGGCTAGCAGCTTCCCTGTGGCGGGGATGTGCAAACGTACACGTTTTCGGCCGAAAACGCGTTTTCCGGCGAAAAAGCACACCACGGCTCTTTCTGAGAAAAAGCAAGCACGGAGGACGAGAATCGCTTTTGCCCTGCGTAGCGTTCCGGGCAGCGGGTAGAACCAGGCAGCGAATTCCCTGCTAGCAGCTTCCCTGTGGCGGGGAAGTGCAAACGTACACGTTTTCGGCCGAAAACGCGTTTTCCGGCGAAAACGCACACCACGGCTCTTTCTGAGAAAAAGCAAGCACGGAGGACGAGAATCGCTTTTGCCCTGCGTAGCGTTCCGGGCAGCGGGTAGAACCAGGCAGAGAATTCCCTGCTAGCAGCTTCCCTGTGCCGGGGAAGTGCAAACGTACACGTTTTCGGCCGAAAACGCGTTTTCCGGCGAAAACGCACACCATGGCTCTTTCTGAGAAAAAGCAAGCACGGAGGACGAGAATCGCTTTTGCCCTGCGTAGCGTTCCGAGCAGCGGGTAGAACCAGGCAGAAAATTCCCGGCTAGCAGCTTCCCTGTGGCCGGGAAGTGCAAACGTACACGTTTTCGGCCGAAAACGCGTTTTCCGGCGAAAACGCACACCACGGCTCTTTCTGAGAAAAAGCAAGCACGGAGGACGAGAATCGCTTTTGCCCTGCGTAGCGTTCCGGGCAGCGGGTAGAAGAAGGCAGAGAATTCCCGGCTAGCAGCTTCCCTGTGGCCGGGAAGTGCAAACGTACACGTTTTCGGCCGAAAACGCGTTTTCCGGCGAAAACGCACACCACGGCTCTTTCTGAGAAAAAGCAAGCACGGAGGACGAGAATCGCTTTTGCCCTGCGTAGCGTTCTGAGCAGCGGGTAGAAATAGGCAGCGAATTCCCGGCTAGCAGCTTCCCTGTGGCGGGGAAGTGCAAACGTACAAGTTTCCGGCCGAAAACTCGTTTTCCGGAGAAAAAACACACCATGGCTCTTTCTGAGAAAAAGCAAGCACGGAGGACGAGAATCTCTTTTGCCCTGCGTAGCGTTCCGGGCAGCGGGTAGAACCAGGCAGAGAATTCCCTGCTAGCAGCTTCGCTGTGGCGGGGAAGTGCAAACGTACACGTTTTCGGCCGAAAACGCGTTTTCCGGCGAAAACGCACACCACGGCTCTTTCTGAGAAAAAGCAAGCACGGAGGACGAGAATCGCTTTTGCCCTGCGTAGCGTTCCGGGCAGCGGGTAGAAATAGGCAGAGAATTCCCGGCTAGCAGCTTCCCTGTGGCGGGGAAGTGCAAACGTACACGTTTTCGGCCGAAAACGCGTTTTCCGGCGAAAACGCACACCACGGCTCTTTCTGAGAAAAAGCAAGCACGGAGGACGAGAATCGCTTTTGCCCTGCGTAGCGTTCCGGGCAGCGGGTAGAACCAGGCAGAGAATTCCAGGCTAGCATCTTCCCTGTGGCGGGGAAGTGCAAACGTACACGTTTTCGGCCGAAAACGCGTTTTCCGGCGAAAAAGCACACCATGGCTCTTTCTGAGAAAAAGCAAGCACGGAGGACGAGAATCGCTTTTGCCCTGCGTAGCGTTCCGGGCAGCGGGTAGAACCAGGCAGAGAATTCCCGGCTAGCAGCTTCCCTGTGGCGGGGAAGTGCAAATGTACACGTTTTCGGCCGGAAACTCGTTTTGCGGCGAAAACGCACACCACGGCTCTTTCTGAGAAAAAGCAAGCACGGAGGACGAGAATCGCTTTTGCTCTGCATAGCGTTCCGAGCAGCGGGTAGAAATAGGCAGCGAATTGCCGGCTAGCAGCTTCCCTGTGGCCGGAAAGTGCAAACGTACACGTTTTCGGCCGAAAACGCGTTTTCCGGAGAAAAAGCACACCATGGCTCTTTCTGAGAAAAAGCAAGCACGGAGGACGAGAATCGCTTTTGCCCTGCGTAGCGTTCCGGGCAGCGGGTAGAACCAGGCAGAGAATTCCCGGCTAGCAGCTTCCCTGTGGCCGGGAAGTGCAAACGTACACGTTTTCGGCCGAAAACGCGTTTTCCGGCGAAAACGCACACCACGGCTCTTTCTGAGAAAAAGCAAGCACGGAGGACGAGAACCGCTTTTGCCCTGCGTAGCGTTCCGGGCAGCGGGTAGAACCAGGCAGAGAATTCCCGGCTAGCAGCTTCCCTGTGGCCGGCAAGTGCAAACGTACACGTTTTCGGCCGAAAACGCGTTTTCCGGCGAAAACGCACACCACGGCTCTTTCTGAGAAAAAGCAAGCACGGAGGACGAGAATCGCTTTTGCCCTGCGTAGCGTTCCGAGCAGCGGGTAGAACCAGGCAGAGAATTCCCGGCTAGCAGCTTCCCTGTGGCGGGGAAGTGCAAACGTACACGTTTTCGGCCGGAAACACGTTTTCCGGCGAAAACGCACACCACGGCTCTTTCTGAGAAAAAGCAAGCACGGAGGACGAGAATCGCTTTTGCCCTGCGTAGCGTTCTGAGCAGCGGGTAGAAATAGGCAGCGAATTGCCGGCTAGCAGCTTCCCTGTGGCCGGGAAGTGCAAACGTACACGTTTCCGGCCGAAAACACATTTTCCGGAGAAAATGCACACCACGGCTCTTTCTGAGAAAAAGCAAGCACGGAGGACGAGAATCGCTTTTGCCCTACGTAGCGTTCCGAGCAGCGGGTAGAAATAGGTAGCGAATTCCCGGCTAGCAGCTTCCCTGTGGCGGGGAAGTGCAAACGTACACGTTTTCGGCCGAAAACGCGTTTTCCGGCGAAAACGCACACCACGGCTCTTTCTGAGAAAAAGCAAGCACGGAGGACGAGAATCACTTTTGCCCTGCGTAGCGTTCCGGGCAGCGGGTAGAACCAGGGAGAGAATTCCCGGCTAGCAGCTTCGCTGTTGCGGGGAAGTGCAAACGTACACGTTTTCGGCCGAAAACGCGTTTTCCGGCGAAAACGCACACCACGGCTCTTTCTGAGAAAAAGCAAGCACAGAGGACGAGAATCGCTTTTGCCCTGCGTAGCGTTCCGGGCATCGGGTAGAACCAGGCAGAGAATTCCCGGCTAGCAGCTTCCCTGTGGCGGGGAAGTGCAAACGTACACGTTTTCGGCCGAAAACGCGATTTCTAGCGAAAACGCACACCACGGCTCTTTCTGAGAAAAAGCAAGCACGGAGGACGAGAATCGCTTTTGCCCTGCGTAGTGTTCCCGGCAGCGGGTAGAACCAGGCAGAGAATTCCCGGCTAGCAGCTTCCCTGTGGCCGGGAAGTGCAAACGTACACGTTTTCGGCCGAAAACGCGTTTCCGGCGAAAACGCACACCACGGCTCTTTCTGAGAAAAAGCAAGCACGGAGGACGAGAATCGCTTTTGCCCTGCGTAGCGTTCCGGGCAGCGGGTAGAAATAGGCAGCGAATTGCCGGCTAGCAGCTTCCCTGTGGCCGGGAAGTGCAAACGTACACGTTTTCGGCCGAAAACGCGTTTTCCGGCGAAAACGCACACCACGGCTCTTTCTGAGAAAAAGCAAGCACGGAGGACGAGAATCGCTTTTGCCCTGCGTAGCGTTCCGGGCAGCGGGTAGAACCAGGCAGAGAATTCCCGGCTAGCAGCTTCCCTGTGGCGGGGAAGTGCAAACGTACACGTTTTCGGCCGAAAACGCGTTTTCTAGCGAAAACGCACACCACGGCTCTTTCTGAGAAAAAGCAAGCACGGAGGACGAGAATCGCTTTTGCCCTGCGTAGTGTTCCCGGCAGCGGGTAGAACCAGGCAGAGTATTCCCGGCTAGCAGCTTCCCTGTGGCCGGGAATTGCAAACGTACACGTTTTCGGCCGAAAACGCGTTTCCGGCGAAAACGCACACCACGGCTCTTTCTGAGAAAAAGCAAGCACGGAGGACGAGAATCGCTTTTGCCCTGCGTAGCGTTCCGGGCAGCGGGTAGAAATAGGCAGCGAATTGCCGGCTAGCAGCTTCCCTGTGGCCGGGAAGTGCAAACGTACACGTTTTCGGCCGAAAACGCGTTTTCCGGCGAAAACGCACACCACGGCTCTTTCTGAGAAAAAGCAAGCACGGAGGACGAGAATCGCTTTTGCCCTGCGTAGCGTTCCAAGCAGCGGGTAGAAATAGGCAGCGAATTCCCGGCTAGCAGGTTCCCTGTGGCCGGGAAGTGCAAACGTACACGTTTTCGGCCGAAAACGCGTTTTCCGGCGAAAAAGCACACCATGGCTCTTTCTGAGAAAAAGCAAGCACGGAGGACGAGAATCGCTTTTGCCCTGCGTAGCGTTCCGGGCAGCGGGTAGAACCAGGCAGAGAATTCCCTTCTAGCAGCTTCCCTGTGGACGGGAAGTGCAAACGTACACTTTTTTGGCCGGAAACGCGTTTTGCGGCGAAAACGCACACCACGGCTCTTTCTGAGAAAAAGCAAGCACGGAGGACGAGAATCGCTTTTGCCCTGCGTAGCGTTCCGGGCAGCGGGTAGAACCAGGCAGAGAATTCCCGGCTAGCAGCTTCCCTGTGGCCGGGAAGTGCAAACGTACACGTTTTCGGCCGAGAACGCGTTTTCCGGCGAAAACGCATACCACGGCTCTTTCTGAGAAAAAGCAAGCACGGAGGATGAGAATCGCTTTTGCCCTGCGTAGCGTTCCGGGCAGCGGGTAGAACCAGGCAGAGAATTCCCGGCTAGCAGCTTCCCTGTGGCCGGGAAGTGCAAACGTACACGTTTTCGGCCGAAAACGCGTTTTCCGGCGAAAACGCACACCACGGCTCTTTCTGAGAAAAAGCAAGCACGGAGGACGAGAATCGCTTTTGCCCTGCGTAGCGTTCCGGGCAGCGGGTAGAAATAGGCAGCGAATTCCCGGCTAGCAGCTTCCCTGTGGTGGGGAAGTGCAAACGTACACGTTTTCGGCCGAAAACGCGTTTTCCGGCGAAAACGCACACCACGGCTCTTTCTGAGAAAAAGCAAGCACGGAGGACGAGAATCGCTTTTGCCCTGCGTAGCGTTCCGGGCAGCGGGTAGAACCAGGCAGAGAATTCCAGGCTAGCATCTTCCCTGTGGCGGGGAAGTGCAAACGTACACGTTTTCGGCCGAAAACGCGTTTTCCGGCGAAAAAGCACACCACGGCTCTTTCTGAGAAAAAGCAAGCACGGAGGACGAGAATCGCTTTTGCCCTGCGTAGCGTTCCGGGCAGCGGGTAGAACCAGGCAGAGAATTCCCGGCTAGCAGCTTCCCTGTGGCCGGGAAGTGCAAACGTACACGTTTTCGGCCGAAAACGCGTTTTACGGCGAAAACGCACACCACGGCTCTTTCTGAGAAAAAGCAAGCACGGAGGACGAGAATCGCTTTTGCCCTGCGTAGCGTTCCGAGCAGCGGGTAGAAATAGGCAGCGAATTCCCGGCTAGCAGCTTCCCTGTGGCGGGGAAGTGCAAACGTACACGTTTTCGGCCGAAAACGCGTTTTCCGGCGAAAAAGCACACCATGGCTCTTTCTGAGAAAAAGCAAGCACGGAGGACGAGAATCGCTTTTGCCCTGCGTAGCGTTCCGGGCAGCGGGTAGAACCAGGGAGAGAATTCCCGGCTAGCAGCTTCGCTGTTGCGGGGAAGTGCAAACGTACACGTTTTCGGCCGAAAACGCGTTTTCCGGCGAAAACGCACACCACGGCTCTTTCTGAGAAAAAGCAAGCACGGAGGACGAGAATCGCTTTTGCCCTGCGTAGCGTTCCGGGCAGCGGGTAGAACCAGGCAGAGAATTCCCGGCTAGCAGCTTCCCAGTGGCGGGGAAGTGCAAACGTACACGTTTTCGGCCGAAAACGCGTTTTCTAGCGAAAACGCACACCACGGCTCTTTCTGAGAAAAAGCAAGCACGGAGGACGAGAATCGCTTTTGCCCTGCGTAGCGTTCCGGGCAGCGGGTAGAACCAGGCAGAGAATTCCCGACTAGCAGCTTCCCTGTGGCGGGGAAGTGCAAACGTACACGTTTTCGGCCGAAAACACGTTTTCTAGCGAAAACGCACACCACGGCTCTTTCTGAGAAAAAGCAAGCACGGAGGACGAGAATCGCTTTTGCCCAGCGTAGCGTTCCGGGCAGCGGGTAGAACCAGGCAGAGAATTGCCGGCTAGCAGCTTCCCTGTGGCCGGGAAGTGCACACGTACACGTTTTCGGCTGAAAACGCGTTTTCCGGCGAAAACGCACACCACGGCTCTTTCTGAGAAAAAGCAAGCACGGAGGACGAGAATCGCTTTTGCCCTGCGTAGCGTTCCGGGCAGCGGGTAGAACCAGGCAGAGAATTCCCGGCTAGCAGCTTCCCAGTGGCGGGGAAGTGCAAACGTACACGTTTTCGGCCGAAAACGCGTTTTCTAGCGAAAACGCACACCACGGCTCTTTCTGAGAAAAAGCAAGCACGGAGGACGAGAATCGCTTTTGCCCTGCGTAGCGTTCCGGGCAGCGGGTAGAACCAGGCAGAGAATTCCCGACTAGCAGCTTCCCTGTGGCGGGGAAGTGCAAACGTACACGTTTTCGGCCGAAAACACGTTTTCTAGCGAAAACGCACACCACGGCTCTTTCTGAGAAAAAGCAAGCACGGAGGACGAGAATCGCTTTTGCCCAGCGTAGCGTTCTGAGCAGCGGGTAGAAATAGGCAGCGAATTGCCGGCTAGCAGCTTCCCTGTGGCCGGGAAGTGCACACGTACACGTTTTCGGCTGAAAACGCGTTTTCCGGCGAAAACGCACACCACGGCTCTTTCTGAGAAAAAGCAAGCACGGAGGACGAGAATCGCTTTTGCCCTGCGTAGCGTTCCGGGCAGCGGGTAGAACCAGGCAGAGAATTCCCGGCTAGCAGCTTCGCTGTGGCGGGGAAGTGCAAACGTACACGTTTTCGGCCGAAAACGCGTTTTCCGGCGAAAACGCACACCACGGCTCTTTCTGAGAAAAAGCAAGCACGGAGGACGAGAATCGCTTTTGCCCTGCGTAGCGTTCCGGGCAGCGGGTAGAACCAGGCAGAGAATTCCCGGCTAGCAGCTTCCCTGTGGCCGGGAAGTGCAAACGTACACGTTTTCGGTCAAAAACGCGTTTTACGGCGAAAACGCACACCACGGCTCTTTCTGAGAAAAAGCAAGCACGGAGGACGAGAATCGCTTTTGCCCTGCGTAGCGTTCCGAGCAGCGGGTAGAAATAGGCAGCGAATTCCCGGCTAGCAGCTTCCCTGTGGCGGGGAAGTGCAAACGTACACGTTTTCGGCCGAAAACGCGTTTTCCGGCGAAAAAGCACACCATGGCTCTTTCTGAGAAAAAGCAAGCACGGAGGACGAGAATCGCTTTTGCCCTGCGTAGCGTTCCGGGCAGCGGGTAGAACCAGGCAGAGAATTCCCGTCTAGCAGCTTCCCTGTGGCGGGGAAGTGCAAACGTACACTTTTTTGGCCGGAAACGCGTTTTGCGGCGAAAACGCACACCACGGCTCTTTCTGAGAAAAAGCAAGCACGGAGGACGAGAATCGCTTTTGCCCTGCGTAGCGTTCCGGGCAGCGGGTAGAACCAGGCAGAGAATTCCCGGCTAGCACCTTCCCTGTGGCCGGGAAGTGCAAACGTACACGTTTTCGGCCGAAAACGCGTTTTCTGGCGAAAACGCACACCACGGCTCTTTCTGAGAAAAAGCAAGCACGGAGGACGAGAATCGCTTTTGCCCTGCGTAGCGTTCCGGGCAGCGGGTAGAACCAGGCAGAGAATTCCCGGCTAGCAGCTTCGCTGTGGCGGGGAAGTGCAAACGTACACGTTTTCGGCCGAAAACGCGTTTTCCGGCGAAAACGCACACCACGGCTCTTTCTGAGAAAAAGCAAGCACGGAGGACGAGAATCGCTTTTGCCCTGCGTAGCGTTCCGGGCAGCGGGTAGAACCAGGCAGAGAATTCCAGGCTAGCATCTTCCCTGTGGTGGGGAAGTGCAAACGTACACGTTTTCGGCCGAAAACGCGTTTTCCGGCGAAAAAGCACACCATGGCTCTTTCTGAGAAAAAGCAAGCACGGAGGACGAGAATCGCTTTTGCCCTGCGTAGCGTTCCGGGCAGCGGGTAGAACCAGGCAGAGAATTCCCGGCTAGCAGCTTCCCTGTGGCCGGGAAGTGCAAACGTACACGTTTTCGGCCGAAAACACATTTTCCGGAGAAAATGCACACCACGGCTCTTTCTGAGAAAAAGCAAGCACGGAGGACGAGAATCGCTTTTGCCCTACGTAGCGTTCCGAGCAGCGGGTAGAAATAGGCAGCGAATTCCCGGCTAGCAGCTTCCCTGTGGCGGGGAAGTGCAAACGTACACGTTTTCGGCCGAAAACGCGTTTTCCGGCGAAAACGCACACCACGGCTCTTTCTGAGAAAAAGCAAGCACGGAGGACGAGAATCGCTTTTGCCCTGCGTAGCGTTCCGGGCAGCGGGTAGAACCAGGCAGAGAATTCCCGGCTAGCAGCTTCCCTGTGGCCGGGAAGTGCAAACGTACACGTTTTCGGCCAAAAACGCGTTTTACGGCGAAAACGCACACCACGGCTCTTTCTGAGAAAAAGCAAGCACGGAGGACGAGAATCGCTTTTGTCCTGCGTAGCGTTCCGAGCAGCGGGTAGAACCAGGCAGCGAATTGCCGGCTAGCAGCTTCCCTGTGGCCGGGAAGTGCAAACGTACACGTTTTCGGCCGAAAACGCGTTTTCCGGCGAAAACGCACACCACGGCTCTTTCTGAGAAAAAGCAAGCACGGAGGACGAGAATCGCTTTTGCCCTGCGTAGCGTTCCGGGCAGCGGGTAGAACCAGGCAGAGAATTCCCGGCTAGCAGCTTCCCTGTGGCCGGGAAGTGCAAACGTACACGTTTTCGGCCAAAAACGCGTTTTCCGGCGAAAACGCACACCACGGCTCTTTCTGAGAAAAAGCAAGCACGGAGGACGAGAATCGCTTTTGCCCTGCGTAGCGTTCCGAGCAGCGGGTAGAAATAGGCAGCGAATTCCCGGCTAGCAGCTTCCCTGTGGCGGGGAATTGCAAACGTACACGTTTTCGGCCAAAAACGCGTTTTCCGGCGAAAAAGCACACCATGGCTCTTTCTGAGAAAAAGCAAGCACGGAGGACGAGAATCGCTTTTGCCCTGCGTAGCGTTCCGGGCAGCGGGTAGAACCAGGCAGAGAATTCCCTGCTAGCAGCTTCCCTGTGGCGGGGAAGTGCAAACGTACACTTTTTTGGCCGGAAACGCGTTTTGCGGCGAAAACGCACACCACGGCTCTTTCTGAGAAAAAGCAAGCACGGAGGACGAGAATCGCTTTTGCCCTGCATAGCGTTCCGGGCAGCGGGTAGAACCAGGCAGAGAATTCCCGGCTAGCACCTTCCCTGTGGCCGGGAAGTGCAAACGTACACGTTTTCGGCCGAAAACGCGTTTTCCGGCGAAAACGCACACCACGGCTCTTTCTGAGAAAAAGCAAGCACGGAGGACGAGAATCGCTTTTGCCCTACGTAGCGTTCCGAGCAGCGGGTAGAAATAGGCAGCGAATTCCCGGCTAGCAGCTTCCCTGTGGCGGGGAAGTGCAAACGTACACGTTTTCGGCCGAAAACGCGTTTTCCGGCGAAAAAGCACACCACGGCTCTTTCTGAGAAAAAGCAAGCACGGAGGACGAGAATCGCTTTTGCCCTGCGTAGCGTTCCGGGCAGCGGGTAGAAATAGGCAGCGAATTCCCGGCTAGCAGCTTCCCTGTGGCGGGGAAGTGCAAACGTACACGTTTTCGGCCGAAAACGCGTTTTCCGGCGAAAACGCACACCACGGCTCTTTCTGAGAAAAAGCAACCACGGAGGAAGAGAATCGCATTTGCCCTGCGTAGCGTTCCGGGCAGCGGGTAGAACCAGGCAGAGAATTCCCGGCTAGCAGCTTCCCTGTGGCGGGGAAGTGCAAACGTACACGTTTTCGGCCGAAAACGTGTTTTCTAGCGAAAACGCACACCACGGCTCTTTCTGAGAAAAAGCAAGCACGGAGGACGAGAATCGCTTTTGCCCTGCGTACTGTTCCCGGCAGCGGGTAGAACCAGGCAGAGAATTCCCGGCTAGCAGCTTCCCTGTGGCCGGGAAGTGCAAACGTACACGTTTTCGGCCGAAAACGCGTTTCCGGCGAAAACGCACACCACGGCTCTTTCTGAGAAAAAGCAAGCACGGAGGACGAGAATCGCTTTTGCCCTGCGTAGCGTTCCGGGCAGCGGGTAGAACCAGGCAGAGAATTCCCGGCTAGCAGCTTCCCTGTGGCCGGGAAGTGCAAACGTACACGTTTTCGGCCGAAAACGCGTTTTCCGGCGAAAACGCACACCACGGCTCTTTCTGAGAAAAAGCAAGCACGGAGGACGAGAATCGCTTTTGCCCTACGTAGCGTTCTGAGCAGCGGGTAGAAATAGGCAGCGAATTGCCGGCTAGCAGCTTCCCTGTGGCCGGGAAGTGCACACGTACACGTTTTCGGCCGAAAACGCGTTTTCCGGCGAAAACGCACACCACGGCTCTTTCTGAGAAAAAGCAAGCACGGAGGACGAGAATCGCTTTTGCCCTGCGTAGCGTTCCGGGCAGCGGGTAGAACCAGGCAGAGAATTCCCGTCTAGCAGCTTCCCTGTGGCGGGGAAGTGCAAACGTACACTTTATTGGCCGGAAACGCGTTTTGCGGCGAAAACGCACACCACGGCTCTTTCTGAGAAAAAGCAAGCACGGAGGACGAGAATCGCTTTTGCCCTGCGTAGCGTTCCGGGCAGCGGGTAGAACCAGGCAGAGAATTCCCGGCTAGCACCTTCCCTGTGGCCGGGAAGTGCAAACGTACACGTTTTCGGCCGAAAACGCGTTTTCCGGCGAAAACGCACACCACGGCTCTTTCTGAGAAAAAGCAAGCACGGAGGACGAGAATCGCTTTTGCCCTGCGTAGCGTTCCGGGCAGCGGGTAGAACCAGGCAGAGAATTCCCGGCTAGCAGCTTCGCTGTGGCGGGGAAGTGCAAACGTACACGTTTTCGGCCGAAAACGCGTTTTCCGGCGAAAACGCACACCACGGCTCTTTCTGAGAAAAAGCAAGCACGGAGGACGAGAATCGCGTTTGCCCTGCGTAGCGTTCCGGGCAGCGGGTAGAAATAGGCAGCGAATTCCCGGCTAGCAGCTTCCCTGTGGTGGGGAAGTGCAAACGTACACGTTTTCGGCCGAAAACGCGTTTTCCGGCGAAAACGCACACCACGGCTCTTTCTGAGAAAAAGCAAGCACGGAGGACGAGAATCGCTTTTGCCCTGCGTAGCGTTCCGGGCAGCGGGTAGAACCAGGCAGAGAATTCCCTGCTAGCAGCTTCGCTGTGGCGGGGAAGTGCAAACGTACACGTTTTCGGCCGAAAACGCGTTTTGCGGCGAAAACGCACACCACGGCTCATTCTGAGAAAAAGCAAGCACGGAGGACGAGAATCGCTTTTGCCCTGCGTAGCGTTCCGGGCAGCGGGTAGAACCAGGCAGAGAATTCCAGGCTAGCATCTTCCCTGTGGCGGGGAAGTGCAAACGTACACGTTTTCGGCCGAAAACGCGTTTTCCGGCGAAAAAGCACACCATGGCTCTTTCTGAGAAAAAGCAAGCACGGAGGACGAGAATCGCTTTTGCCCTGCGTAGCGTTCCGGGCAGCGGGTAGAACCAGGCAGAGAATTCCCGGCTAGCAGCTTCCCTGTGGCCGGGAAGTGCAAACGTACACGTTTTCGGCCGAAAACGCATTTTCCGGAGAAAATGTACACCACGGCTCTTTCTGAGAAAAAGCAAGCACGGAGGACGAGAATCGCTTTTGCCCTACGTAGCGTTCCGAGCAGCGGGTAGAAATAGTCAGCGAATTCCCGGCTAGCAGATTCCCTGTGGCGGGGAAGTGCAAACGTACACGTTTTCGGCCGAAAACGCGTTTTCCGGCGAAAAAGCACACCACGGCTCTTTCTGAGAAAAAGCAAGCACGGAGGACGAGAATCGCTTTTGCCCTGCGTAGCGTTCCGGGCAGCGGGTAGAACCAGGCAGAGAATTCCCGGCTAGCAGCTTCGCTGTTGCGGGGAAGTGCAAACGTACACGTTTTCGGCCGAAAACGCGTTTTCCGGCGAAAACGCACACCACGGCTCTTTCTGAGAAAAAGCAAGCACGGAGGACGAGAATCGCATTTGCCCTGCGTAGCGTTCCGGGCAGCGGGTAGAACCAGGCAGAGAATTCCCGGCTAGCAGCTTCCCTGTGGCGGGGAAGTGCAAACGTACACGTTTTCGGCCGAAAACGCGTTTTCTAGCGAAAACGCACACCACGGCTCTTTCTGAGAAAAAGCAAGCACGGAGGACGAGAATCGCTTTTGCCCTGCGTAGTGTTCCCGGCAGCGGGTAGAACCAGGCAGAGAATTCCCGGCTAGCAGCTTCCCTGTGGCCGGGAAGTGCAAACGTACACGTTTTCGGCCGAAAACGCGTTTCCGGCGAAAACGCACACCACGGCTCTTTCTGAGAAAAAGCAAGCTCGGAGGACGAGAATCGCTTTTGCCCTGCGTAGCGTTCCGGGCAGCGGGTAGAACCAGGCAGAGAATTCCCGGCTAGCAGCTTCCCTGTGGCCGGGAAGTGCAAACGTACACGTTTTCGGCCGAAAACGTGTTTTCCGGCGAAAACGCACACCACGGCTCTTTCTGAGAAAAAGCAAGCACGGAGGACGAGAATCGCTTTTGCCCAGCGTAGCGTTCTGAGCAGCGGGTAGAAATAGGCAGCGAATTGCCGGCTAGCAGCTTCCCTGTGGCCGGGAAGTGCAAACGTACACGTTTTCGGCCGAAAACGCGTTTTCCGGCGAAAACGCACACCACGGCTCTTTCTGAGAAAAAGCAAGCACGGAGGACGAGAATCGCTTTTGCCCTGCGTAGCGTTCCGGGCAGCGGGTAGAAATAGGCAGCGAATTCCCGGCTAGCAGCTTCCCTGTGGCGGGGAAGTGCAAACGTACACGTTTTCGGCCGAAAACGCGTTTTGCGGCGAAAACGCACACCACGGCTCTTTCTGAGAAAAAGCAAGCACGGAGGACGAGAATCGCTT
Organism: Athene noctua; assembly: GCF_965140245.1. Lineage (NCBI taxonomy): Eukaryota > Metazoa > Chordata > Aves > Strigiformes > Strigidae > Athene > Athene noctua. The sequence continues at coordinate 19,924 of NW_027437912.1, read as the reverse complement.
TTGCCCAGCGTAGCGTTCTGAGCAGCGGGTAGAAATAGGCAGCGAATTGCCGGCTAGCAGCTTCCCTGTGGCCGGGAAGTGCAAACGTACAGGTTTTCGGCCGAAAACGCGTTTTCCGGCGAAAACGCACACCACGGCTCTTTCTGAGAAAAAGCAAGCACGGAGGACGAGAATCGCTTTTGCCCTGCGTAGCGTTCCGGGCAGCGGGTAGAAATAGGCAGCGAATTCCCGGCTAGCAGCTTCCCTGTGGCGGGGAAGTGCAAACGTACACGTTTTCGGCCGAAAACGCGTTTTCCGGCGAAAACGCACACCACGGCTCTTTCTGAGAAAAAGCAAGCACGGAGGACGAGAATCGCTTTTGCCCTGCGTAGCGTTCCGGGCAGCGGGTAGAACCAGGCAGAGAATTCCCTGCTAGCAGCTTCGCTGTGGCAGGGAAGTGCAAACGTACACGTTATCGGCCGAAAACGCGTTTTCGGGGGAAAACGCACACCACGGCTCTTTCTGAGAAAAAGCAAGCACGGAGGACGAGAATCGCTTTTGCCCTGCGTAGCGTTCCGGGCAGCGGGTAGAACCAGGCAGAGAATTCCAGGCTAGCATCTTCCCTGTGGCGGGGAAGTGCAAACGTACACGTTTTCGGCCGAAAACGCGTTTTGCGGCGAAAAAGCACACCACGGCTCTTTCTGAGAAAAAGCAAGCACGGAGGACGAGAATCGCTTTTGCCCTGCGTAGCGTTCCGGGCAGCGGGTAGAACCAGGTAGAGAATTCCCGGCTAGCAGCTTCGCTGTGGCGGGGAAGTGCAAACGTACACGTTTTCGGCCGAAAACGCGTTTTCCGGCGAAAACGCACACCACGGCTCTTTCTGAGAAAAAGCAAGCACGGAGGACGAGAATCGCTTTTGCCCTGCGTAGCGTTCCGGGCAGCGGGTAGAACCAGGCAGAGAATTACCGGCTAGCAGCTTCCCTGTGGCCGGGAAATGCAACCGTACACGTTTTCGGCCGAAAACGCGTTTTCCGGCGAAAACGCACACCACGGCTCTTTCTGAGAAAAAGCAAGCACGGAGGACGAGAATCGCTTTTGCCCTGCGTAGCGTTCCGGGCAGCGGGTAGAACCAGGGAGAAAATTCCCGCCTAGCAGCTTCCCTGTGGCGGGGAAGTGCAAACGTACACGTTTTCGGCCGGAAACGCGTTTTGCGGCGAAAAAGCACACCACGGCTCTTTCTGAGAAAAAGCAAGCACGGAGGACGAGAATCGCTTTTGCCCTGCGTAGCGTTCCGGGCAGCGGGTAGAACCAGGCAGAAAATTCCCGGCTAGCAGCTTCCCTGTGGCCGGGAAGTGCAAACGTACACGTTTTCGGCCGAAAACGCGTTTTCCGGCGAAAAAGCACACCACGGCTCTTTCTGAGATAAAGCAAGCACGGAGGACGAGAATCGCTTTTGCCCTGCGTAGCGTTCCGGGCAGCGGGTAGAACCAGGCAGAGAATTGCGGGCTAGCAGCTTCCCTGTGGCCGGGAAGTGCAAACGTACACGTTTTCGGCCGAAAACGCGTTTTCCGGCGAAAACGCACACCACGGCTCTTTCTGAGAAAAAGCAAGCACGGAGGACGAGAATCGCTTTTGCCCTGCGTAGCGTTCCGGGCAGCGGGTAGAACCAGGCAGAGAATTCCCGGCTAGCAGCTTCCCTGTGGCCGGGAAGTGCAAACGTACACGTTTTCGGCCGAAAACGCGTTTTACGGCGAAAACGCACACCACGGCTCTTTCTGAGAAAAAGCAAGCACGGAGGACGAGAATCGCTTTTGCCCTGCATAGCGTTCCGGGCAGCGGGTAGAACCAGGCAGAGAATTCCCGGCTAGCAGCTTCCCTGTGGCCGGGAAGTGCAAACGTACACGTTTTCGGCCGAAAACGCGTTTTCCGGCGAAAACGCACACCACGGCTCTTTCTGAGAAAAAGCAAGCACGGAGGACGAGAATCGCTTTTGCCCTGCGTAGCGTTCCGGGCAGCGGGTAGAACCAGGCAGAGAATTCCCGGCTAGCAGCTTCCCTGTGGCGGGGAAGTGCAAACGTACACGTTTTCGGCCGAAAACGCGTTTTCCGGCGAAAACGCACACCACGGCTCTTTCTGAGAAAAAGCAAGCACGGAGGACGAGAATCGCTTTTGCCCTGCGTAGCGTTCCGGGCAGCGGGTAGAACCAGGCAGAGAATTCCCGGCTAGCAGCTTCCCTGTGGCGGGGAAGTGCAAACGTACAAGTTTTCGGCCGGAAACGCGTTTTGCGGCGAAAACGCACACCACGGCTCTTTCTGAGAAAAAGCAAGCACGGAGGACGAGAATCGCTTTTGCCCTGCGTAGCGTTCCGGGCAGCGGGTAGAACCAGGCAGAAAATTCCCGGCTAGCAGCTTCCCTGTGGCCGGGAAGTGCAAACGTACACGTTTTCGGCCGAAAACGCGTTTTCCGGCGAAAACGCACACAACGGCTCTTTCTGAGAAAAAGCAAGCACGGAGGACGAGAATCGCTTTTGCCCTGCGTAGCGTTCCGGGCAGCGGGTAGAACCAGGCAGAGAATTCCCGGCTAGCAGCTTTCCTGTGGCGGGGAAGTGCAAACGTACACGTTTTCGGCCGGAAACACGTTTTGCGGCGAAAACGCACACCACGGCTCTTTCTGAGAAAAAGCAAGCACGGAGGACGAGAATCGCTTTTGCCCTGCGTAGCGTTCCGGGCAGCGGGTAGAACCAGGCAGAGAATTCCCGGCTAGCAGCTTCCCTGTGGCGGGGAAGTGCAAACGTACACGTTTTCGGCCGAAAACGCGTTTTCCGGCGAAAACGCACACCACGGCTCTTTCTGAGAAAAAGCAAGCACGGAGGACGAGAATCGCTTTTGCCCTGCGTAGCGTTCCGGGCAGCGGGTAGAACCAGGCAGAGAATTCCCGGCTAGCAGCTTCCCTGTGGCGGGGAAGTGCAAACGTACACGTTTTCGGCCGGAAACGCGTTTTGCGGCGAAAACGCACACCACGGCTCTTTCTGAGAAAAAGCAAGCATGGAGGACGAGAATCGCTTTTGCCCTGCGTAGCGTTCCGGGCAGCGGATAGAACCAGGCAGAAAATTCCCGGCTAGCAGCTTCCCTGTGGCCGGGAAGTGCAAACGTACACGTTTTCGGCCGAAAACGCGTTTTCCGGCGAAAACGCACACCACGGCTCTTTCTGAGAAAAAGCAAGCACGGAGGACGAGAATCGCTTTTGCCCTGCGTAGCGTTCCGGGCAGCGGGTAGAACCAGGCAGAGAATTCCCGGCTAGCAGCTTCCCTGTGGCGGGGAAGTGCAAACGTACACGTTTTCGGCCGAAAACGCGTTTTCCGGCGAAAACGCACACCACGGCTCTTTCTGAGAAAAAGCAAGCACGGAGGACGAGAATCGCTTTTGCCCTGCGTAGCGTTACGGGCAGCGGGTAGAACCAGGCAGAAAATTCCCGGCTAGCAGCTTCCCTGTGGCCGGGAAGTGCAAACGTACACGTTTTCGGCCGAAAACGCGTTTTCCGGCGAAAACGCACACCACGGCTCTTTCTGAGAAAAAGCAAGCATGGAGGACGAGAATCGCTTTTGCCCTGCGTAGCGTTCCGGGCAGCGGGTAGAACCAGGCAGAGAATTCCCGGCTAGCAGCTTCCCTGTGGCCGGGAAGTGCAAACGTACACGTTTTCGGCCGAAAACGCGTTTTCCGGCGAAAACGCACACCACGGCTCTTTCTGAGAAAAAGCAAGCACGGAGGACGAGAATCGCTTTTGCCCTGCGTAGCGTTCCGGGCAGCGGGTAGAACCAGGCAGAGAATTCCCGGCTAGCAGCTTCCCTGTGGCGGGGAAGTGCAAACGTACACGTTTTCGGCCGGAAACGCGTTTTGCGGCGAAAACGCACACCACGGCTCTTTCTGAGAAAAAGCAAGCACGGAGGACGAGAATCGCTTTTGCCCTGCGTAGCGTTCCGGGCAGCGGGTAGAACCAGGCAGAAAATTCCCGGCTAGCAGCTTCCCTGTGGCCGGGAAGTGCAAACGTACACGTTTTCGGCCGAAAACGCGTTTTCCGGCGAAAACGCACACCACGGCTCTTTCTGAGAAAAAGCAAGCACGGAGGACGAGAATCGCTTTTGCCCTGCGTAGCGTTCCGGGCAGCGGGTAGAACCAGGCAGAGAATTCCCGGCTAGCAGCTTCCCTGTGGCGGGGAAGTGCAAACGTACACGTTTTCGGCCGAAAACGCGTTTTCCGGCGAAAACGCACACCACGGCTCTTTCTGAGAAAAAGCAAGCACGGAGGACGAGAATCGCTTTTGCCCTGCGTAGCGTTCCGGGCAGCGGGTAGAACCAGGCAGAGAATTGCGGGCTAGCAGCTTCCCTGTGGCGGGGAAGTGCAAACGTACACGTTTTCGGCCGAAAACGCGTTTTCCGTCGAAAACGCACACCACGGCTCTTTCTGAGAAAAAGCAAGCACGGAGGACGAGAATCGCTTTTGCCCTGCGTAGCGTTCCGGGCAGCGGGTAGAACCAGGCAGAGAATTCCCGGCTAGCAGCTTCCCTGTGGCGGGGAAGTGCAAACGTACACGTTTTCGGCCGAAAACGCGTTTTCCGGCGAAAACGCACACCACGGCTCTTTCTGAGAAAAAGCAAGCACGGAGGACGAGAATCGCTTTTGCCCTGCGTAGCGTTCCGGGCAGCGGGTAGAACCAGGCAGAAAATTCCCGGCTAGCAGCTTCCCTGTGGCCGGGAAGTGCAAACGTACACGTTTTCGGCCGAAAACGCGTTTTCCGGCGAAAACGCACACCACGGCTCTTTCTGAGAAAAAGCAAGCATGGAGGACGAGAATCGCTTTTGCCCAGCGTAGCGTTCTGAGCAGCGGGTAGAAATAGGCAGCGAATTCCCGGCTAGCAGCTTCCCTGTGGCCGGGAAGTGCAAACGTACACGTTTTCGGCCGAAAACGCGTTTTCCGGCGAAAACGCACACCACGGCTCTTTCTGAGAAAAAGCAAGCACGGAGGACGAGAATCGCTTTTGCCCTGCGTAGCGTTCCGGGCAGCGGGTAGAACCAGGCAGAAAATTACCGGCTAGCAGCTTCCCTGTTGCCGGGAAGTGCAAACGTACACGTTTTCGGCCTAAAAAGGCGTTTTCCGGCGAAAACGCACACCACGGCTCTTTCTGAGAAAAAGCAAGCTCGGGGGACGAGAATCGCTTTTGCCCTGCGTAGCGTTCCGGCCAGCGGGTAGAACCAGGCAGAGAATTCTCGGCTAGCAGCTTCCCTGTGGCCGGGAAGTGCAAACGTACACGTTTTCGGCCGAAAAAGCGTTTTCCGGCGAAAACGCACACCACGGCTCTTTCTGAGAAAAAGCAAGCACGGAGGACGAGAATCGCTTTTGCCCTGCGTAGCGTTCCGGGCAGCGGGTAGAAATAGGCAGCGAATTGCCGGCTAGCAGCTTCCCTGTGGCCGGGAAGTGCAAACGTACACGTTTCCGGCCGAAAACGCGTTTTCCGGAGAAAAAGCACACCATGGCTCTTTCTGAGAAAAAGCAAGCACGGAGGACGAGAATCTCTTTTGCCCCGCGTAGCGGTCCGGGCAGCGGGTAGAACCAGGCAGAGAATTCCCGGCTAGCAGCTTCGCTGTTGCGGGGAAGTGCAAACGTACACGTTTTCGGCCGAAAACGCGTTTTCCGGCGAAAACGCACACCACGGCTCTTTCTGAGAAAAAGCAAGCACGGAGGACGAGAATCGCTTTTGCCCTGCGTAGCGTTCCGGGCAGCGGGTAGAACCAGGCAGAAAATTCCCGGCTAGCAGATTCCCTGTGGCCGGGAAGTGCAAACGTACACGTTTTCGGCCGAAAACGCGTTTTCCGGCGAAAACGCACACCACGGCTCTTTCTGAGAAAAAGCAAGCACGGAGGACGAGAACCGATTTTGCCCTGCGTAGCGTTCCGGGCAGCGGGTAGAACCAGGCAGAGAATTCCAGGCTAGCATCTTCCCTGTGGCGGGGAAGTGCAAACGTACACGTTTTCGGCCGAAAACGCGTTTTCCGGGGAAAAAGCACACCATGGCTCTTTCTGAGAAAAAGCAAGCACGGAGGACGAGAATCGCTTTTGCCCTGCGTAGCGTTCCGAGCAGCGGGTAGAAATAGGCAGCGAATTGCCGGCTAGCAGCTTCCCTGTGGCCCGGAAGTGCAAACGTACACGTTTTCGGCCGAAAACGCGTTTTTGGCGAAAACGCACACCACGGCTCTTTCTGAGAAAAAGCAAGCACGGAGGACGAGAATCGCTTTTGCCCTGCGTAGCGTTCCGAGCAGCGGGTAGAACCAGGCAGAGAATTCCCGGCTAGCAGCTTCCCTGTGGCCGGGAAGTGCAAACGTACACGTTTTCGGCCGAAAACGCGTTTTTGGCGAAAACGCACACCACGGCTCTTTCTGAGAAAAAGCAAGCACGGAGGACGAGAATCGCTTTTGCCCAGCGTAGCGTTCTGAGCAGCGGGTAGAAATAGGCAGCGAATTGCCGGCTAGCAGATTCCCTGTGGCCGGGAAGTGCAAACGTACACGTTTTCGGCCGAAAACGCGTTTTCTGGCGAAAACGCACACCACGGCTCTTTCTGAGAAAAAGCAAGCACGGAGGACGAGAATCGCTTTTGCCCTGCGTAGCGTTCCGGGCAGCGGGTAGAACCAGGCAGAGAATTCCCGGCTAGCAGCTTCCCTGTGGCGGGGAAGTGCAAACGTACACGTTTTCGGCCGAAAACGCGTTTTCCGGCGAAAACGCACACCACGGCTCTTTCTGAGAAAAAGCAAGCACGGAGGACGAGAATCGCTTTTGCCCTGCGTAGCGTTACGGGCAGCGGGTAGAACCAGGCAGAAAATTCCCGGCTAGCAGCTTCCCTGTGGCCGGGAAGTGCAAACGTACACGTTTTCGGCCGAAAACGCGTTTTCCGGCGAAAACGCACACCACGGCTCTTTCTGAGAAAAAGCAAGCACGGAGGACGAGAATCGGTTTTGCCCTGCGTAGCGGTCCGGGCAGCGGGTAGAACCAGGCAGAGAATTCCCGGCTAGCAGCTTCCCTGTGGCCGGGAAGTGCAAACGTACACGTTTTCGGCCGAAAACGCGTTTTGCGGCGAAAACGCACACCACGGCTCTTTCTGAGAAAAAGCAAGCACGGAGGACGAGAATCGCTTTTGCCCAGCGTAGCGTTCCGGGCAGCGGGTAGAACCAGGGAGAGAATTCCCGGCTAGCAGCTTCGCTGTTGCGGGGAAGTGCAAACGTACACGTTTTCGGCCGAAAACGCGTTTTCCGGCGAAAACGCACACCACGGCTCTTTCTGAGAAAAAGCAAGCACGGAGGACGAGAATCGCTTTTGCCCTGCGTAGCGTTCCGGGCAGCGGGTAGAACCAGGCAGAAAATTCCCGGCTTGCAGCTTCCCTGTGGCCGGGAAGTGCAAACGTACACGTTTTCGGCCGAAAACGCGTTTTCCGGCGAAAACGCACACCACGTCTCTTTCTGTGAAAAAGCAAGCACGGAGGACGAGAATCGCTTTTGCCCTGCGTAGCGTTCCGGGCAGCGGGTAGAACCAGGCAGAGAATTCCCGGCTAGCAGCTTCCCTGTGGCCGGGAAGTGCAAACGTACACGTTTTCGGCCGAAAACGCGTTTTCCGGCGAAAACGCACACCACGGCTCTTTCTGAGAAAAAGCAAGCACGGAGGACGAGAATCGCTTTTGCCCTGCGTAGCGTTCCGGGCAGCGGGTAGAACCAGGCAGAAAATTCCCGGCTAGCAGCTTCCCTGTGGCCGGGAAGTGCAAACGTACACGTTTTCGGCCGAAAACGCGTTTTCCGGCGAAAACGCACACCACGGCTCTTTCTGAGAAAAAGCAAGCACGGAGGACGAGAATCGCTTTTGCCCTGCGTAGCGTTCCGGGCAGCGGGTAGAACCAGGCAGAGAATTCCCGGCTAGCAGCTTCCCTGTGGCCGGGAAGTGCAAACGTACACGTTTTCGGCCGAAAACGCGTTTTCCGGCGAAAACGCACACCACGGCTCTTTCTGAGAAAAAGCAAGCACGGAGGACGAGAATCGCTTTTGCCCTGCGTAGCGTTACGGGCAGCGGGTAGAACCAGGCAGAAAATTCCCGGCTAGCAGCTTCCCTGTGGCCGGGAAGTGCAAACGTACACGTTTTCGGCCGAAAACGCGTTTTCCGGCGAAAACGCACACCACGGCTCTTTCTGAGAAAAAGCAAGCATGGAGGACGAGAATCGCTTTTGCCCTGCGTAGCGTTCCGGGCAGCGGGTAGAACCAGGCAGAGAATTCCCGGCTAGCAGCTTCCCTGTGGCCGGGAAGTGCAAACGTACACGTTTTCGGCCGAAAACGCGTTTTGCGGCGAAAACGCACACCACGGCTCTTTCTGAGAAAAAGCAAGCACGGAGGACGAGAATCGCTTTTGCCCTGCGTAGCGTTCCGGGCAGCGGGTAGAACCAGGCAGAGAATTCCCGGCTAGCAGCTTCCCTGTGGCGGGGAAGTGCAAACGTACACGTTTTCGGCCGAAAACGCGTTTTGCGGCGAAAACGCACACCACGTCTCTTTCTGTGAAAAAGCAAGCACGGAGGACGAGAATCGCTTTTGCCCTGCGTAGCGTTCCGGGCAGCGGGTAGAACCAGGCAGAGAATTCCCGGCTAGCAGCTTCCCTGTGGCCGGGAAGTGCAAACGTACACGTTTTCGGCCGAAAACGCGTTTTCCGGCGAAAACGCACACCACGGCTCTTTCTGAGAAAAAGCAAGCACGGAGGACGAGAATCGCTTTTGCCCTGCGTAGCGTTCCGGGCAGCGGGTAGAACCAGGCAGAAAATTCCCGGCTAGCAGCTTCCCTGTGGCCGGGAAGTGCAAACGTACACGTTTTCGGCCGAAAACGCGTTTTCCGGCGAAAACGCACACCACGGCTCTTTCTGAGAAAAAGCAAGCACGGAGGACGAGAATCGCTTTTGCCCTGCGTAGCGTTCCGGGCAGCGGGTAGAACCAGGCAGAGAATTCCCGGCTAGCAGCTTCCCTGTGGCCGGGAAGTGCAAACGTACACGTTTTCGGCCGAAAACGCGTTTTCCGGCGAAAACGCACACCACGGCTCTTTCTGAGAAAAAGCAAGCACGGAGGACGAGAATCGCTTTTGCCCTGCGTAGCGTTACGGGCAGCGGGTAGAACCAGGCAGAAAATTCCCGGCTAGCAGCTTCCCTGTGGCCGGGAAGTGCAAACGTACACGTTTTCGGCCGAAAACGCGTTTTCCGGCGAAAACGCACACCACGGCTCTTTCTGAGAAAAAGCAAGCATGGAGGACGAGAATCGCTTTTGCCCTGCGTAGCGTTCCGGGCAGCGGGTAGAACCAGGCAGAGAATTCCCGGCTAGCAGCTTCCCTGTGGCCGGGAAGTGCAAACGTACACGTTTTCGGCCGAAAACGCGTTTTGCGGCGAAAACGCACACCACGGCTCTTTCTGAGAAAAAGCAAGCACGGAGGACGAGAATCGCTTTTGCCCTGCGTAGCGTTCCGGGCAGCGGGTAGAACCAGGCAGAGAATTCCCGGCTAGCAGCTTCCCTGTGGCGGGGAAGTGCAAACGTACACGTTTTCGGCCGAAAACGCGTTTTCCGGCGAAAACGCACACCACGGCTCTTTCTGAGAAAAAGCAAGCACGGAGGACGAGAATCGCTTTTGCCCTGCGTAGCGTTCCGGGCAGCGGGTAGAACCAGGCAGAAAATTCCCGGCTAGCAGCTTCCCTGTGGCCGGGAAGTGCAAACGTACACGTTTTCGGCCGAAAACGCGTTTTCCGGCGAAAACGCACACCACGGCTCTTTCTGAGAAAAAGCAAGCACGGAGGACGAGAATCGCTTTTGCCCTGCGTAGCGTTCCGGGCAGCGGGTAGAACCAGGCAGAGAATTGCCGGCTAGCAGCTTCCCTGTGGCCGGGAAGTGCAAACGTACACGTTTTCGGCCGAAAACGCGTTTTCCGGCGAAAACGCACACCACGGCTCTTTCTGAGAAAAAGCAAGCACGGAGGACGAGAATCGCTTTTGCCCTGCGTAGCGTTCCGGGCAGCGGGTAGAACCAGGCAGAAAATTCCCGGCTAGCAGCTTCCCTGTGGCCGGGAAGTGCAAACGTACACGTTTTCGGCCGAAAACGCGTTTTCCGGCGAAAACGCACACCACGGCTCTTTCTGAGAAAAAGCAAGCATGGAGGACGAGAATCCCTTTTGCCCAGCGTAGCGTTCTGAGCAGCGGGTAGAAATAGGCAGCGAATTGCCGGCTAGCAGCTTCCCTGTGGCCGGGAAGTGCAAACGTACACGTTTCCGGCCGAAAACGCGTTTTCCGGAGAAAAAGCACACCATGGCTCTTTCTGAGAAAAAGCAAGCACGGAGGACGAGAATCTCTTTTGCCCCGCGTAGCGGTCCGGGCAGCGGGTAGAACCAGGCAGAGAATTCCCGGCTAGCAGCTTCGCTGTCGCGGGGAAGTGCAAACGTACACGTTTTCGGCCGAAAACGCGTTTTCCGGCGAAAACGCACACCACGGCTCTTTCTGAGAAAAAGCAAGCACGGAGGACGAGAATCGCTTTTGCCCTGTGTAGCGTTCCGGGCAGCGGGTAGAATCAGGCAGGGAATTCCGGCTAGCAGCTTCCCTGTGGCCGGGAAGTACAATCGTACACGTTTTCGGCCGAAAACGCGTTTTCGGCGAAAACGCACACCACGGCTCTTTCTGAGATAAAGCAAGCACAGAGGACGAGAATCGCTTTTGCCCTGAGTAGTGTTCCGGGCAGCGGGTAGAACCAGGCAGAGAATTCCCGGCTAGCAGCTTCCCTGTGGCCGGGAAGTGCAAACGTACACGTTTTCGGCCGAAAACGCGTTTTTGGCGAAAACGCACACCACGGCTCTTTCTGAGAAAAAGCAAGCACGGAGGACGAGAATCGCTTTTGCCCAGCGTAGCGTTCTGAGCAGCGGGTAGAAATAGGCAGCGAATTGCCGGCTAGCAGATTCCCTGTGGCCGGGAAGTGCAAACGTACACGTTTTCGGCCGAAAACGCGTTTTCCGGCGAAAACGCACACCACGGCTCTTTCTGAGAAAAAGCAAGCACGGAGGACGAGAATCGCTTTTGCCCTGCGTAGCGTTCCGGGCAGCGGGTAGAACCAGGCAGAGAATTCCCGGCTAGCAGCTTCCCTGTGGCGGGGAAGTGCAAACGTACACGTTTTCGGCCGAAAACGCGTTTTCCGGCGAAAACGCACACCACGGCTCTTTCTGAGAAAAAGCAAGCACGGAGGACGAGAATCGCTTTTGCCCTGCGTAGCGTTACGGGCAGCGGGTAGAACCAGGCAGAAAATTCCCGGCTAGCAGCTTCCCTGTGGCCGGGAAGTGCAAACGTACACGTTTTCGGCCGAAAACGCGTTTTCCGGCGAAAACGCACACCACGGCTCTTTCTGAGAAAAAGCAAGCACGGAGGACGAGAATCGCTTTTGCCCTGCGTAGCGTTCCGGGCAGCGGGTAGAACCAGGCAGAGAATTGCCGGCTAGCAGCTTCCCTGTGGCCGGGAAGTGCAAACGTACACGTTTTCGGCCGAAAACGCGTTTTCCGGCGAAAACGCACACCACGGCTCTTTCTGAGAAAAAGCAAGCACGGAGGACGAGAATCGCTTTTGCCCTGCGTAGCGTTCCGGGCAGCGGGTAGAACCAGGCAGAGAATTCCCGGCTAGCAGCTTCCCTGTGGCGGGGAAGTGCAAACGTACACGTTTTCGGCCGAAAACGCGTTTTCCGGCGAAAACGCACACCACGGCTCTTTCTGAGAAAAAGCAAGCACGGAGGACGAGAATCGCTTTTGCCCTGCGTAGCGTTCCGGGCAGCGGGTAGAACCAGGCAGAAAATTCCCGGCTAGCAGCTTCCCTGTGGCCGGGAAGTGCAAACGTACACGTTTTAGGCCGAAAACGCGTTTTCCGGCGAAAACGCACACCACGGCTCTTTCTGAGAAAAAGCAAGCACGGAGGACGAGAATCGCTTTTGCCCTGCGTAGCGTTCCGGGCAGCGGGTAGAACCAGGCAGAGAATTGCCGGCTAGCAGCTTCCCTGTGGCCGGGAAGTGCAAACGTACACGTTTTCGGCCGAAAACTCGTTTTCCGGAGAAAAAGCACACCATGGCTCTTTCTGAGAAAAAGCAAGCACGGAGGACGAGAATCTCTTTTGCCCCGCGTAGCGGTCCGGGCAGCGGGTAGAACCAGGCAGAGAATTCCCGGCTAGCAGCTTCCCTGTGGCGGGGAAGTGCAAACGTACACGTTTTCGGCCGAAAACGCGTTTTCCGGCGAAAAAGCACACCATGGCTCTTTCTGAGAAAAAGCAAGCACGGAGGACGAGAATCGCTTTTGCCCTGCGTAGAGTTCCGGGCAGCGGGTAGAACCAGGCAGAGAATTCCCGGCTAGCAGCTTCCCTGTGGCGGTGAAGTGCAAACGTACACGTTTTCGGCCGGAAACGCGTTTTCCGGCGAAAACGCACACCACGGCTCTTTCTGAGAAAAAGCAAGCACGGAGGACGAGAATCGCTTTTGCCCTGCGTAGCGTTCCGAGCAGCGTGTAGAAATAGGCAGCGAATTGCCGGCTAGCAGCTTCCCTGTGGCCGGGAAGTGCAAACGTACAAGTTTTCGGCCGAAAACGCGTTTTCCGGCGAAAAAGCACACCATGGCTCTTTCTGAGAAAAAGCAAGCACGGAGGACGAGAATCGGTTTTGCCCTGCGTAGCGTTCCGGGCAGCGGGTAGAACCAGGCAGAGAATTCCCGGCTAGCAGCTTCCCTGTGGCCGGGAAGTGCAAACGTACACGTTTTCGGCCGAAAACGCGTTTTCCGGCGAAAACGCACACCACGGCTCTTTCTGAGAAAAAGCAAGCACGGAGGACGAGAATCGCTTTTGCCCTGCGTAGCGTTCCGAGCAGCGGGTAGAAATAGGCATCGAATTCCCGGCTAGCAGCTTCCCTGTGGCGGGGAAGTGCAAACGTACACGTTTTCGGCCGAAAACGCGTTTTCCGGCGAAAAAGCACACCACGGCTCTTTCTGAGAAAAAGCAAGCACGGAGGACGAGAATCGGTTTTGCCATGCGTAGCGGTCCGGGCAGCGGGTAGAACCAGGCAGAGAATTCCCGGCTAGCAGCTTCCCTGTGGCCGGGAAGTGCAAACGTACACGTTTTCGGCCGAAAACGCGTTTTCCGGCGAAAAAGCACACCACGGCTCTTTCTGAGAAAAAGCAAGCACGGAGGACGAGAATCGGTTTTGCCCTGCGTAGCGGTCCGGGCAGCGGGTAGAACCAGGCAGAGAATTCCCGGCTAGCAGCTTCCCTGTGGCCGGGAAGTGCAAACGTACACGTTTTCGGCCGAAAACACGTTTTCCGGTGAAAAAGCACACCACGGCTCTTTCTGAGAAAAAGCAAGCACGGAGGACGAGAATCGGTTTTGCCCTGCGTAGCGGTCCGGGCAGCGGGTAGAACCAGGCAGAGAATTCCCGGCTAGCAGCTTCCCTGTGGCCGGGAAGTGCAAACGTACACGTTTTCGGCCGAAAACGCGTTTTGCGGCGAAAACGCACACCACGGCTCTTTCTGAGAAAAAGCAAGCACGGAGGACGAGAATCGCTTTTGCCCAGCGTAGCGTTCCGAGCAGCGGGTAGAAATAGGCAGCGACTTCCCGGCTAGCAGCTTCCCTGTGGCGGGGAAGTGCAAACGTACACGTTTTCGGCCGAAAACGCGTTTTCCGGCGAAAAAGCACACCACGGCTCTTTCTGAGAAAAAGCAAGCACGGAGGACGAGAATCGCTTTTGCCCTGCGTAGCGTTCCGGGCAGCGGGTAGAACCAGGGAGAGAATTCCCGGCTAGCAGCTTCGCTGTTGCGGGGAAGTGCAAACGTACACGTTTTCGGCCGAAAACGCGTTTTCCGGCGAAAACGCACACCACGGCTCTTTCTGAGAAAAAGCAAGCACGGAGGACGAGAATCGCTTTTGCCCTGCGTAGCGTTCCGGGCAGCGGGTAGAACCAGGCAGCGAATTGCCGGCTAGCAGCTTCCCTGTGGCCGGGAAGTACAAACGTACACGTTTTCGGCCGAAAACGCGTTTTCGGCGAAAACGCACACCACGGCTCTTTCTGAGATAAAGCAAGCACGGAGGACGAGAATCGCTTTTGCCCTGAGTAGTGTTCCGGGCAGCGGGTAGAACCAGGCAGAGAATTCCCGGCTAGCAGCTTCCCTGTGGCCGGGAAGTGCAAACGTACAAGTTTTCGGCCGAAAACGCGTTTTTGGCGAAAACGCACACCACGGCTCTTTCTGAGAAAAAGCAAGCACGGAGGACGAGAACCGCTTTTGCCCAGCGTAGCGTTCTGAGCAGCGGGTAGAAATAGGCAGCGAATTGCCGGCTAGCAGATTCCCTGTGGCCGGGAAGTGCAAACGTACACGTTTTCGGCCGAAAACGCGTTTTCCGGCGAAAACGCACACCACGGCTCTTTCTGAGAAAAAGCAAGCACGGAGGACGAGAATCGCTTTTGCCCTGCGTAGCGTTCCGGGCAGCGGGTAGAACCAGGCAGAGAATTCCCGGCTAGCAGCTTCCCTGTGGCGGGGAAGTGCAAACGTACACGTTTTCGGCCGGAAACGCGTTTTGCGGCGAAAACGCACACCACGGCTCTTACTGAGAAAAAGCAAGCACGGAGGACGAGAATCTCTTTTGCCCTGCGTAGCGTTCCGGGCAGCGGGTAGAACCAGGGAGAGAATTCCCGGCTAGCAGCTTCCCTGTGGCGGGGAAGTGCAAACGTACACGTTTTAGGCCGGAAACGCGTTTTGCGGCGAAAACGCACACCACGGCTCTTTCTGAGAAAAAGCAAGCACGGAGGACGAGAATCGCTTTTGCCCTGCGTAGCGATCCAAGCAGCCGGTAGAAATAGGCAGCGAATTGCCGGCTAGCAGCTTCCCTGTGGCCGGGAAGTGCAAACGTACACGTTTCGGCCGAAAACGCGTTTTGCGGCGAAAACGCACACCACGGCTCTTTCTGAGAAAAAGCAAGCACGGAGGACGAGAATCGCTTTTGCCCTGCGTAGTGTTCCGGCCAGCGGGTAGAACCAGGCAGAAAATTCCGGCTAGCAGCTTCCCTGTGGCGGGAAGTGCAAACGTACACGTTTTCGGCCGAAAACGCGTTTTCCGGCGAAAACGCACACCACGGCTCTTTCTGAGAAAAAGCAAGCACGGAGGACGAGAATCGGTTTTGCCCTGCGTAGCGGTCCGGGCAGCGGGTAGAACCAGGCAGAGAATTCCCGGCTAGCAGCTTCCCTGTGGCCGGGAAGTGCAAACGTACACGTTTTCGGCCGAAAACGCGTTTTGCGGCGAAAACGCACACCACGGCTCTTTCTGAGAAAAAGCAAGCACGGAGGACGAGAATCGCTTTTGCCCAGCGTAGCGTTCCGAGCAGCGGGTAGAAATAGGCAGCGAATTCCCAGCTAGCAGCTTCCCTGTGGCGGGGAAGTGCAAACGTACACGTTTTCGGCCGAAAACGCGTTTTCCGGCGAAAAAGCACACCACGGCTCTTTCTGAGAAAAAGCAAGCACGGAGGACGAGAATCGCTTTTGCCCTGCGTAGCGTTCCGGGCAGCGGGTAGAACCAGGCAGAGAATTCCCGGCTAGCAGCTTCGCTGTTGCGGGGAAGTGCAAACGTACACGTTTTCGGCCGAAAACGCTTTTTCCGGCGAAAACGCACACCACGGCTCTTTCTGAGAAAAAGCAAGCACGGAGGACGAGAATCGCTTTGCCCTGCGTAGCGTTCCGGGCAGCGGGTAGAACCAGGCAGCGAATTGCCGGCTAGCAGCTTCCCTGTGGCCGGGAAGTACAAACGTACACGTTTTCGGCCGAAAACGCGTTTTCGGCGAAAACGCACACACGGCTCTTTCTGAGATAAAGCAAGCACGGAGGACAAGAATCGCTTTTGCCCTGAGTAGTGTTCCGGGCAGCGGGTAGAACCAGGCAGAGAATTCCCGGCTAGCAGCTTCCCTGTGGCCGGGAAGTGCAAACGTACACGTTTTCGGCCGAAAACGCGTTTTTGGCGAAAACGCACACCACGTCTCTTTCTGAGAAAAAGCAAGCACGGAGGACGAGAATCGCTTTTGCCCAGCGTAGCGATCTGAGCAGCGGGTAGAAATAGGCAGCGAATTGCCGGCTAGCAGATTCCCTGTGGCCGGGAAGTGCAAACGTACACGTTTTCGGCCGAAAACGCGTTTTCCGGCGAAAACGCACACCACGGCTCTTTCTGAGAAAAAGCAAGCACGGAGGACGAGAATCGCTTTTGCCCTGCGTAGCGTTCCGGGCAGCGGGTAGAACCAGGCAGAGAATTCCCGGCTAGCAGCTTCCCTGTGGCGGGGAAGTGCAAACGTACACGTTTTCGGCCGGAAACGCGTTTTGCGGCGAAAACGCACACCACGCTCTTACTGAGAAAAAGCAAGCACGGAGGACGAGAATCTCTTTTGCCCTGCGTAGCGTTCCGGGCAGCGGGTAGAACCAGGCAGAGAATTCCCGGCTAGCAGCTTCGCTGTTGCGGGGAAGTGCAAACGTACACGTTTTCGGCCGAAAACGCGTTTTCCGGCGAAAACGCACACCACGGCTCTTTCTGAGAAAAAGCAAGCACGGAGGACGAGAATCGCTTTTGCCCTGCGTAGCGTTCCGGGCAGCGGGTAGAACCAGGCAGAGAATTCCCGGCTAGCAGCTTCCCTGTGGCCGGAAGTGCAAACGTACACGTTTTCGGCCGAAAACGCGTTTTCCGGCGAAAACGCACACCACGGCTCTTTCTGAGAAAAAGCAAGCACGGAGGACGAGAATCGCTTTTGCCCTGCGTAGCGTTCCGGGCAGCGGGTAGAACCAGGCAGAGAATTCCCGGCTAGCAGCTTCCCTGTGCCGGGAAGTGCAAACGTACACGTTTTCGCCGAAAACGCGTTTTACGGTGAAAACGCACACCACGGCTCTTTCTGAGAAAAAGCAAGCACGGAGGACGAGAATCGCTTTTGCCCTGCGTAGCGTTCCGAGCAGCGGGTAGAAATAGGCAGCGAATTCCCGGCTAGCATTTTCCCTGTGGCGGAGAAGTGCAAACGTACACGTTTTCGGACGAAAACGCGTTTTCCGGCGAAAAAGCACACCATGGCTCTTTCTGAAGAAAAAGCAAGCACGGAGGACGAGAATCGCTTTTGCCCTGCGTAGCGTTCCGGGCAGCGGGTAGAACCAGATAGAGAATTCCCTGCTAGCAGCTTCCCTGTGGCGGGGAAGTGCAAACGTACACGTTTTAGGCCGGAAACGCGTTTTGCGGCGAAAACGCACACACGGCTCTTTCTGAGAAAAAGCAAGCACGGAGGACGAGAATCGCTTTTGCCCTGCGTAGCGTTCCAAGCAGCGGGTAGAAATAGGCAGCGAATTGCCGGCTAGCAGCTTCCCTGTGGCCGGGAAGTGCAAACGTACACGTTTTCGGCCGGAAACGCGTTTTGCGGCGAAAACGCACACCACGGCTCTTTCTGAGAAAAAGCAAGCACGGAGGACAGAATCGCATTTGCCCTGCGTAGCGATCCAAGCAGCCGGTAGAAATAGGCAGCGAATTGCCGGCTAGCAGCTTCCCTGTGGCCGGGAAGTGCAAACGTACACGTTTTCGGCCGAAAACGCGTTTTCCGGAGAAAAAGCACACCATGGCTCTTTCTGAGAAAAACCAAGCACGGAGGACGAGAATCGGTTTTGCCCTGCGTAGCGTTCCGGGCAGCTGGTAGAACCAGGCAGAAAATTCCCGGCTAGCAGCTTTCCTGTGGCGGGGAAGTGCAAACGTACACGTTTTCGGCCGAAAACGCGTTTTCCGGCGAAAACGCACACCACGGCTCTTTCTGAGAAAAAGCAAGCACGGAGGACGAGAATCGCTTTTGCCCTGCGTAGCGTTCCGGGCAGCGGGTAGAACCAGGCAGAGAATTGCCGGCTAGCAGCTTCCCTGTGGCGGGGAAGTGCAAACGTACACGTTTTCGGCCGAAAACGCGTTTTCCGGCGAAAACGCACACCACGGCTCTTTCTGAGAAAAAGCAAGCACGGAGGACGAGAATCGCTTTTGCCCTGCGTAGCGTTCCGAGCAGCGGGTAGAACCAGGCAGAGAATTCCCGGCTAGCAGCTTCCCTGTGGCGGGGAAGTGCAAACGTACACGTTTTCGGCCGAAAACGCGTTTTCCGGCGAAAACGCACACCACGGCTCTTTCGGAGAAAAAGCAAGCACGGAGGACGAGAACCGCTTTTGCCCTGCGTAGCGTTCCGGGCAGCGGGTAGAACCAGGCAGAGAATTCCCGGCTAGCAGCTTCCCTGTGGCGGGGAAGTGCAAACGTACACGTTTTCGGCCGAAACGCGTTTTCCGGCGAAATCGCACACCACGGCTCTTTCTGAGAAAAAGCAAGCACGGAGGACGAGAACCGCTTTTGCCCTGCGTAGCGTTCCGGGCAGCGGGTAGAACCAGGCAGAGAATTCCCGGCTAGCAGCTTCCCTGTGGCGGGAAGTGCAAACGTACACGTTTTCGGCCGAAAACGCGTTTTCCGGCGAAAACGCACACCACGGCTCTTTCTGAGAAAAAGCAAGCACGGAGGACGAGAACCGCTTTTGCCCTGCGTAGCGTTCCGGGCAGCGGGTAGAACCAGGCAGAGAATTCCCGGCTAGCAGCTTCCCTGTGGCGGGGAAGTGCAAACGTACACGTTTCGGCCGAAAACGCGTTTTCCGGCGAAAACGCACACCACGGCTCTTTCGGAGAAAAAGCAAGCACGGAGGACGAGAACCGCTTTTGCCCTGCGTAGCGTTCCGGGCAGCGGGTAGAACCAGGCAGAGAATTCCCGGCTAGCAGCTTCCTGTGGCGGGGAAGTGCAAACGTACACGTTTTCGGCCGAAAACGCGTTTTCCGGCGAAAACGCACACCACGGCTCTTTCTGAGAAAAAGCAAGCACGGAGGACGAGAACCGCTTTTGCCCTGCGTAGCGTTCCGGGCAGCGGGTAGAACCAGGCAGAGAATTCCCGGCTAGCAGCTTCCCTGTGGCGGGGAAGTGCAAACGTACACGTTTTCGGCCGAAAACGCGTTTTCCGGCGAAAACGCACACCACGGCTCTTTCTGAGAAAAAGCAAGCACGGAGGACGAGAACCGCTTTTGCCCTGCGTAGCGTTCCGGGCAGCGAGTAGAACCAGGCAGAGAATTCCCGGCTAGCAGCTTCCCTGTGGCGGAGAAGTGCAAACGTACACGTTTTCGGCCGAAAACGCGTTTTCCGGCGAAAACGCACACCACGGCTCTTTCGGAGGAAAAGCAAGCACGGAGGACGAGAACCGCTTTTGCCCTGCGTAGCGTTCCGGGCAGCGAGTAGAACCAGGCAGAGAATTCCCGGCTAGCAGCTTCCCTGTGGCGGGGAAGTGCAAACGTACACGTTTTCGGCCGAAAACGCGTTTTCCGGCGAAAACGCACACCACGGCTCTTTCTGAGGAAAAGCAAGCACGGAGGACGAGAACCGCTTTTGCCTGCGTAGCGTTCCGGGCAGCGGGTAGAACCAGGCAGAGAATTCCCGGCTAGCAGCTTCCCTGTGGCGGGAAGTGCAAACGTACACGTTTTCGGCCGAACACGCGTTTTCCCGGCGAAAACGCACACCACGGCTCTTTCTGAGAAAAAGCAAGCACGGAGGACCGAGAACCGCTTTTGCCCTGCGTAGCGTTCCGGGCAGCGGGTAGAACCAGGCAGAGAATTCCCGGCTAGCAGCTTCCCTGTGGCATTCTCGGGAAGTGCAAACGTACACGTTTTCGGCCGAACAGCGTTTTCCGGCCAAAACGCACACCACGGCTTCTTTCTGAGAAAAAGCAAGCAGGAGGACGAGAACCGCTTTTGCCCTGCGTAGCGTTCCGGGCAGCGGGGTAGAACCAGGCAGAGAATTCCCGGCTAGCAGCTTCCTGTGGGC
>NW_027437911.1:0-74812 GCF_965140245.1 Athene noctua | reverse complement strand
CCTCCTTACCTGGGAAGCTCCTTGTCACATAATTTTCTTCCTGTTTATCTCAAGAAGTATTAATACACATAAAACGTACTGTATTAAGCATGGGCGATGTAACATCACAGAGGGTTTAGGTGGGCAGGGACCTCTGGAGGTCTCTGGTCCAACCTCCTGCTCACAGTAGGAGCAACTGTGACATTAGGTCAGGCTGCTCATCCCATCAAGCATTTAGTATTTGCAAGGATGGAGACTCCACAGCCTCTCTGGGTTTGTCCCAGCACTGCACCACTCCTTATAACTCATGCTGTTCTTTTACCATGTGTCTCTGAGAGCAGTCTGGCTCTGTCAGAAATCACAAAACTGAAGTTTTTGGTGGGATGAGACTTCTGTGTGCAGAACACAAGAGTGCCTTGTCTGTCCTGTACCATGTCAGCTTTCTTGCCTCCTCTCAGCCGCTTTCCCAGGATATGCAGCCGCTATCGAGGCACAGTACTGTCCTGGAACAGAGCTGTACAGAGCTCTCAGAGCACAGGGTGGCAGTTCTGAGAGGTGACAAGAGCCAGCTAGAAATAAAAGCAAAGAGCCAGGCAGTTTTACCCCTCACTGACATGTTTTCCAAATGTTATCTTGGAATCCACTATGAAAAGTAACCTTTTCCTTTTGGAAAATGCCACTGAAAGAGAACATTGGGCCTTTGAACTTCACACTTCAGAAGATGGAAACAACTGACTCATTTGATGATGATGTATTTTATCTGTCCTGATAGAAAGGAATTAAGAAAGACAACTTAAAAAAAATTCTGAAGGGTGACAAAGAGTGAACAAGTTATCAGCAGTTTTAAAAAAGCTAACTGAAATAACCCCAAACATAAAATCAGAGTGGAACACATTCCCAATTGTAAAAAACTTCCTTAAAAATCAAGTTGCTTAACTGTAACCAAAGGATTAAGATTGATTTAAGGAAAAGGGTAGGGTTTTAAATTTATTTTTAGAAAAAGGGCATGTGAAATACAGCTGTAATTGATGGCATGTTCTCTCAAAGGGCATCTCTGAAGCTTGCTGGAGTGTCATGGTTTAACCCCAGATGGCAACTAAGCACCACACAGCTGCTCACTCACTCCCCCCATGTTGGGATGGGGGAGAGAATCAGAAAAGTGAGAAAACTTGTGAGTTGAGATAAAAACAGTGTAACAGGTAAAGCAAAAGCCACGTGTGCAAGCAAAGCAAACCAAGGAATTCATTTGCCACTTCCCATCGGCAGGCGGGTGCTCAGCCATCTCCAGGAAAGCAGGGCTCCATCACGCATAACGGTGACTTGGTGTACGGGGTCTGCCTGAGCCGGAATTGGTTGTCTCATATAGCAGCCCTCATATAGCTCTGAACCATTCTTGTGCGTCCTATCACTGGATTCCAGGGAGAAGGGTTCAGCACCTCCCTCTCACGTCCCCTCCTCAGGGAGCTGCAGAGACCAATGAGGTTGCCCCTCAGCTTCCTCTTCTCCACACTAGACAAGCCCAGAGTCCTCAGCCGCTCCTCACCGGACATTCCTTCCAGCCCCTTCACCAGCTTTGGTGGCCTCCTCTGGACACATTCAAGGACCTTCACATCCTTCTTAAATTGCGGGGCCCAGCGCACACAGTACTCCAGGCGAGGCCGCCCCAACGCTAACTACAGCCGGATAATCCCCTCTCTTGACCGGCTGGTTCTGGTATGTTTGAGGCACTCCAGGATGCAGTTTTCTTTCCCTCTTGGCTGCCAGGGCACGCTGCTCACTCCTACTGAGCTGCTGCCCACCAGCACCCCGAGACCCTTTTCTGCAGGGCTGCTTCCCAGCCACTTCTCTCCCAATTTAGACTTGTGTCCAGCATTGCTTCATCCCCGGTGCAGAATCCAGCATGTGTTCTTGTTAAATTTCATCCCACTAACCACTGCCCAATGCTCCAATCTATCTAGATCGCTCTGCAAGACATCTTGTCCAGACAGCACCTCCCAAGTTTGGTATCATGAGCAAACTTGCTAATGGTGCATTCAACTTCTGCATCCAAGCCATGGATAAATGTGCTGAACAGGGCTGACCCTAGGATCAAGCCCTGAGGAACACTGCTGGTGACCGGTGCCAGCCAGATGTAGCCCCACTCACTACAACCCTTTGAGCTCTGCCCTTCAGACAGTTCTTCACCCAGCACACCATGTATCTGCTCCTCTCACAGCTGGACAACTTGTCCATAAGGATGCTGTGGTGGACAGTATCCGAAGCCTTGCTAAAATCCAGAAAAGCTATATCCACCGCCTTCCCTTCATCCACTAGACAGGTGACCTTATCGAAGAAGAATATCAGATTAGTTAGAGAAGACTTTCCCCTTGTGAACTCATGTTGACTGTGCCTGATGACTGCACTGTTCCTTAAATGCCTTTCAATAGCACCCAGTATCATCTTCTGCATTATATTTCCAGGTACTGAGGTTAGACTAACAGTCTGTAGTTTTCTGCATCTGCCCTCATGCCCTTCTTGTAAACTGGAATAACATTTCCTCGTTTCCAGTCAGTGAGGACCTTCACAGACCTTCCCTATTCTCCTCTTGGAGAAGACTCCAGGAGTTTGGAAAGGGCCCTCTGTGATCATTTGGACATAACAGAGGGTTGAGTCTTCATCTCAGACAATTTCAGCACAAGTTTTGAAGAGCGAGAGCATGGCCACTTTCAGATCTGGGCCAAGTCAAAGGACCTGGACTGCTTTGTACTGAGGTAAGGCCGTGTTAGGACCAGGCAAAATGAGGTTGCCTGTGGACCTGGCACACCCAGAGTCTACAGCAAAGTTTTGCCACTGACTGGCCAGAGAAAGGCGTGTTGTTCGCAGGCTTAACTCATGCACAAGTGTTTTGCCTCTGCCACAGATATTCTGTTCCGTTGGTTTAATCCCCCCGCCCCCCCAGCTGAAGTGCTGTCAACAGCAATGGATAACAAGTATTTAACATATGCCTATTACTCGATGCTAATCCTTTAAAGTATGCAGGGATCTTTCCCTCCATGAAGAAAGTGAAAGTGAATACACCGAGCTTAATTGAGGCACTGGAAGCTCTGTCTCTACAAGGTCAGATTACATTACATGATTTTAGACTGTCAAATGGATATTTCACTATGCCTGTTGTCCTTTCAATGCAGGAACAAGAACAATTTCAAAAAAACAACCCAACAAAAAAACCCCCCATAGCAACAACACACTCATCCTTCTTAAAGCTATTTTTTCTTTTGGTACCAAAGAACTGCCCAATATGGATCTGAAAGGAAAATGTTTTTTCTTTACTCTAAGCAAACAAGCAGACCTAGAAGTTCTCCCTGCAAAACTCACACTTAAAATTTTTGGGTTTTCTGACATATTCATCTCTGGGTTAAAAGAAGCTGAAAAATCATTTGGGAAAATAAATCTCCAGTAATATGGTCTCCCATAGATACATTTGTTTCAATTCCCCCTTTAAATGAAGCTTCTAAGGAGAGAGCTATAGTGTCCAACAGCAGAAGGATCATCTTTATCCAGGTAGCTGGCGAGCTGCCGTGTTTTGCAAAGGAGAATGCTCAGCTTTCATAGTAAACATGAGTAACAGCAGCAGCAGGTGGCAAAATACTGCATCACACCGTCCTAGTTAATACCAGAACTGACACATCAACAGGGTGATAAAAGGCATGCTTTCACATCATTCTGCAGCTGCCCACGATTCTAGGTGGCTCAATATTTTTGCACAAACTGCCAAGAAGCGTGTTAAGCTGGCCTCTACAGCCATGAACTGTGTAATGACCCTAATTAACAATTTCCACCGGTTTGTCTGATGGGGTTTCTCTAAAGCTTTTGCACTCCGCAGCCCATGCTAACCTGGGTAATTTGCATTGCTAGAACATCCATGAGGAGGAGAAAAGAGTTGTATCTAGCTGAGGAAGAATAAAAGATACTTCCCATCTCAATGAAGAAGGGTGGTAAAGTCTTAGGAGCTGAATTTAACCAGGCAAGAGGGAATTCAGAACAACATGGTACTGAACACTAATCAATTCAGAGAAGCAGTCCCAAGCCCAAAGAATTTAAAGCCTTGGCCTATCAGGCTGTAGAGCTGTCGTGCAGATTTCTTTTTATTTGGGGAACCTAAGAAGCAGCAATATTTTGCTGATCAAACAGTACTAGAGCTGATATAGCTATCCTGTAGATGATGCCAAGACTGTTGGCTACCTAAATCATACATCTCAGTTCTCTGAAATGTGTTTAGTACCTGCTTATATGGTATGTTCAGGCTGTAACTACATTCCAACTCCTCTGGCTTCACATATGTATCCTTGTAATGTATAAATGGGTTAAACCAGCTTGCAGACAGCATTTTGATTCATATATTGCACATGATTCAGGCAACCCATGTAACCCTGGAGAAACTTCTGAGCCTCCACTCAAGTCCCTTAACACTCCATTAATACTTGGCACATAGCACAGCACACAGACTCCTGCAAACTGTTCATTTCTTTTTCAGCAAGAGCAAGCAAAAGAATCACAGACCAAAACCAAGTTTTTCCTGTAGCTGCTGTGACTGAGATGTTCACTGGAGCAGTGTGATAGATGGAAGTCACTTAAGTAGTTTTGGAGATGCTTGTGGAAGGGCCTCATGCAAGAACCAGTTGGAATTAATGTGTGTTTTAAATGGACACGAATAGAAATGTGTATGAAATAAGGGACAACATATAGACCGCTGGTTGGAACAGACTGAAGGTGAAGATGCGCAGCTAGAGAGAAAGGTGTACAGGACAGGTCTATATGGATCTTCATCAACAGAGGAACAGACAGAGGAAAAGAGAGAAGCAGTTAAGGGACATGGGAAAGAAGAGAGAGAAATATTCTCCGTACCAGAGGAGCAATGAGAGCGCAGAATGGCAACAGGCAAGGAAATCAAGAAGCAGAGTTCTAAGGGCATCTCAGACAAACAGCAAAGAATTGAGGTACGTGAGAGACATCAGAAGAGAGGGCAGAACGTTGGTTGTGCTCAGACAATGGCAAGGTACTTCACGCAACAGCAGAGATGGCCAGAGGGCTTGGGATTTCTCCCTCCTTTGCAACAGATATACCCTACAAAACATCGCTCGCTTTTTGCATGGCAAGAGGTGCCATCCAAGCTGGCAATGAGGATATGAACATTTAAAGAGACGTCAGCTTCCTTTCCAAGCATCCTTCCTCCAATAGATGAACTAAGGAGGAGAATAACTCAATAGAATTAGCAAGCAGTGTATAACAATAAAGCTAACCCACTGTGCGTAATAAGAACAAAACCTTATTGCTGCATTGCCTCTGTGTGAAACAAGAAAGCTTCCTGCCCAGCTGACAGCACAATCTTTTGAGAAACAGCCCTGCTCAACGCTTTGATTTTTATAATTAACTCCATACCCCTATTTTGAGAATAATACCTCACTCCTAAACACGGCACAAGACAACCTGAATGTAATTCTCCCTTCCAAAGGTGCAGGCTGTTTGGAGGAGTCAGCTTGAGTTCATTGCTTTGATGGAACAGGGTAAATTCAGTTATCCTAAGAAACTATGAAGAACAATCAGGACACCTAACTTTGAGCTGAAAGAGGAAATCATCCAGACTGAGAAGCACACAAGAAAATGTGTCCTACCTAACTCAGCGTGCCTTCCTTTCCCAGCCCACCTCAGGAAAGAAAGAGAGGGGAGGCAGCAATTACAGCTTGGGCTCCAGTACTCCGGCACAAATACCACAATCATTCAGAGCAAGAGGGATGTATTCAGTGTGCAAGCAGCAACTCCACCATAATTGCACCGCTAGTTTTAAGGAGTTTGTCCCCGTGTGTCACTTCCAGATGTTTTGTTTAAAAATCAGTCTAAGCATTATGGGCCTTGTGCAACAATAGTCTTAAGAGCAAGCATAGACTGACGATTAGCTGGGCAGGAAAGCATTTTAGGAGCCCCTGTCAGTACTAATGTACCACGCCCACATGCTCTGGGAACAACAGGCCTCAGTGATTGATGCCTTAGAGAGACACTTAACACCCTTCTCCCCTCAATTTCTAGAAATGACATTTCACTAAATCCCCCAAAGCAAAAGCACCCATGCTGAGAGTGTAAGTAATCAGCAGTGCTTTGGAATTTGAGATTCAAACTGAATGCCTGGGTAACAGAACCCAAACAAGCGGTTACACTCATCCCCGCCACCTCCCCACAGGACTCAGATGGACAGCTCAGACCTGTTCAAATCATTGGAGAGCATTTATCTCCAACTCCACTTGAAAAGTACTCTTTATGCAGAAGGGTGCATGCCCAAGACCCCAAGAATTGGCAGTTTCCCCCTCCAAACTAGGTTTATTCTAGACCTGGAAGTGATAACCTGAGTGACAGCACTCTACAGACTCATGGGAGGTTAGATGAAGGTACCCCAGACAGATGACAAGCGTCAAACTGACCACTTAGCATCCCTCACTCTTGTACACACATTCCCATGTTGTCAGTAAGTATGTTAGTACCTGTGACTGGGTGTAGCGAATTTTTTCAAAAAGATTAAGAGATGCCTGGCTGGAATAATAGATTGAGTAGAGATGATTGAGAGAAAGGGCTAAACCACCCTTGCAGAGGAGGTCTGAGCTAATTGGGTATGCTGGCTATTACTTTCAGGAGGGGCCCATTGCCTAATCCTGGAGATCTTTTGAAAGCCTCGCCTGCTATAATGAAACAGAGATTACCAGTCTGAGATTTGACAATACCCAGCATACGGCCTAGGTTTTCAAACAGACTTCAGCATGGGCCTGTTCATACTTGATAAAACTTCAACACAAGTGAATCTTATTGGTAGTTTTCCAGTAATTTCCAGTGTGTCCCATGTCATATATATTCCTCGGCAATACCCATCATAACTGAAATTCCCTTGAACCTCACCATGTGTGTTTTTCATTGCAGAAAGGTACATTTTGTTGGTTTGCCTTACTGGTTACCTGCTACAAAGTTTTGTGGCCCCAAGTTGTACAGCAGCCTCACGATATGCATACTCACACAATAAAAATCTCTTTGACAGAAAATTGAACAGCCGAATAGTAAAATTGCTGTTGAGTACAACCAGTGGTCAGTATGGCTGCAGCTCTTTATTTGCTCCTTTTATTTCTCAAGGAAGATTTTAGTATTTTGTAGGTTTAATTTTAAAAGATGGCTATCAATCTTTCATGAAAATACCAGAAGGAAGATACTAAAAGGGAAGAAACTAATGCTAATTAACACTAAAGATTTTTTACTTGCAAACAAAACTTGAAGAAAAAGTCTTATTTATCCATAAGATTTTTAATTCCAGAACAGACAGAGAGATCATCAAGTTTGACCTTTTCTATAACAAACCACGGGCCATCATCCAACTGTGCCTGTGCTAAAACAAATAACTTGCCAGAAGGAAGGTACCTAGTTGTAATTCAAAGACATCAAGAGCTGAAGGAGTTTTTGGTGGACGCTTTACCCCAACAGTTACTCAGTATGAAAGATGTGTGTTCAGCATCCAATCTGAATTTGCATAGCTTTGATGTTAGTCTTATCTGCCAAACTGAAATGTTGCCATTTCTCTGCTTTTTCTCCCTATAATACATATCCATACAATAAGCAAATTTTAACAGTGTTTGGTCAGAAGGACTTACTCAGCTCTTGATATTTCTTCATGAAACACCTAAGACATCATCAAATCTGAACCCAAATCTTTGTTGATGTGCTCTATATACTCTGAGATGAGGGGCTAAGATTGAAGTTCCTAAAAGCTGTCTGAGAGACGGAAGCACAGGTCTTGTTAAAGCAGGAGAGAAACATCCCTCCGACATCTCCTAACTTGGAGGACTGACAGACTCTCACAAAAGAGCATCTCTGGATGAGACACCACAGTGTAGCAAGGAGCTGGGTTAGTGCAGGAATGACAACCATGTGCAGTACTTGTTGCCACTTGCACCAACTAAAGGTGCAACTGCATCATCCCCTGAGCCAGCCTCCAGAGCAGGCCACCTCACTCACACCAAAAGGGGTAGGTAACAGCCAGCCACAATTAGCAAGTTACAGATTCAAACAGTTGCAATCAATATTAATCACAGAGCAGCTAGCGGTGTCTCTCAGTACATCTTCCGTCACAGATAGTTTGAAACAGTTTCCGGGGTTTTTTAATCCAAATGTCCAACTGTGACTTAAATTTTTAATTCAAAACTTGATCATACTTTAGGTATGAGTCATCCTCCTACTCCACTGTGCCTCAAGGCTGGCAAACTCCTGCTGCATCCCACAACAAAATGCAACAGAAGTGACCAGGGTTTGAGAGCAATGAGGCAGATCCACCACCACGCCTTGTGCCTAACTTTGCATTTCCAGCCACACCCCTCCCAGTTGCTGTGTCACTTTTCCTTCCATATGGCCTCCTAGGCACATCTTCATGCTATCATATGCAGTTCTATGTACCTCTGCCAGCAAACATCTGGGCACCACATGAATTTCACTGATAGGATTAAAAAAAAAACCCAAAAAAACCAAACAACACCCCCACCCCCCCCCAACAGTTTAAAAAGGCTGTGGGGTGTGATGATTCTTGGCTTTCCTGACTGGAGAAGCAGCTGGTGAGCCACAGTCTTTGGTGGATCAACCCTGAGTAATCTGCAGGTTCTTAGATCCCCCAGAGCCCAGCCACTGGCCTGTCCTTCCCAAAGTACTACATTGCACCACCTCCTAGTGAGACGCGGAGTCTAAACAATCTGAGATTGATGGTGCAAGACTTGCGCAAAAACAAAAGGAGGCGTATGGGGCTGCTCGCAAAGACGTAGCAGGTGCTGATAACGTTGCTAGGCGACTCACTCCTAGCTCAAAGAGAAGTCTACCCCGGTCCTTGAAGTTGTGGGCACCAGCAACAGACTACCCAAACACCAGCACAAACTGGCCTGGCAGTCTGGACAGAAGCCAGAGAACAACTGAGGCTGCGCAGAGCGACGGTGAAAAGTTCATCAGCGAGGAAGAAGAGGTACTTCATCTTTACGACCCTTCCCCAGGAAGTTGCGACCCCAGCCGGGAGGTTGAAGAGCTCATGGCGCAGGCGCGAGGGGAGGAGACCCGATTGCCATGAGGAGCGAGGGGGGCGGGGTAGACTCTGTGTATGTCCAGGCGTTCTATGAACATGCACTGTTCTGTAACACATGAGCCGGACGGGAGCTGCAAACGGTGCGCATGCTGGTGGTGGAGCGACCCCCCATGCGCCCGGCGCTGAATAAACATACCCACTTTGTAACTCCACAGTTATAGAGTGATTTCTCCGCAAATCAACCCCCATGTCACACTGCCACCACCATGTCACAGTGCCACCACAATGTCACAGTGCCACTCCCATTTCACACTGCTACCCCCATTTCATAGTGACACCTCCATGTCACAATGTGGCCCCCATGTCACAATGCTGTACCAGTGTCACAGTGCCATCCACATGTCACAGCACCATGCCCATGTCACAGTGCAGTCCCCATGTAAGAGTGCCACCCCATTGTCACAGTGGCGCCCCCATGGCACACTGTCATCCCCATGTCACAGTGCCACTTCCAAGTCACAGTGCCATCCCCATGTCACAATACAATACCCATGTCACAGTGCCACGCCCAAGTCACAGTGCCACACCCATTTCATAGTGACACCACCATGTCACAGTGCAGTCCACATGTCATAGTGCCACCACAATGTCTCAGTGCCAACCCGATGTCATAGTGACACCCCCATGTTCCAGTGACGCTCCCGTGTCACAGTGCCACCAGAATGTCACAGTGCCACCGCCATGTCCCAGTGCCACATCCAGGTCACAGTAACGCCCCCATGTAACAGTGCCGTCCCCATGTCACAATGCTGTCCCCATGTTACAGTGCCACCACATCTCACAGTGCCATCCCATGTCATTGTGCAACACCACATCACAGTGCCACCCCAATGTCACAGTGCCACCACCATGTCACAATGCAGCCCTCATGTCGCAGTTCTGTCCTCATGTCACAGTGCCATCCCCGTGTCATTGTATCGTCCCCATGCCACAGTGCAACCCCACTGTCACAATGTCACCCCCATGTAACTGTGCCACCACAATGTCATAGTGCCACACCCATGTGACAGTGCCACGCCCATCTCACAGTGCTGCCCCATTGCCACAGTGCAGGCCCCTTGTCAATATGCCACGTCCATGTCACACTGCCACCCCCATGTCACACTGCTGTCCCTATGTTACAGTGCCACCCCATCTCACAGTGCCACCAGAATGTCACAGTGTCACTGCCATGTCACAGTGCCACATCCAGGTCACAGTAACGCCCCCATGTAACTGTGCCATCCCCATGTCACAGCACCACCCCAATGTCACACTGCCGTCCCCACGTCACACGGCTGTCCCTAAATGCCATCCCCATGTCACAGTGCCACCCACATGTCATAATGCCACCGCCATGTCACACTGCCGTCCCCATGTCACAGTGCAACTCTAATGACCCAGTGCTGTCCCACTCTCACAATGCCACGCCCATGTCACAGTGCCGCCCCCATGTCACAGTGCTACCCCAGCGCGACAGCACCGTACCCGTGTCACAGTGCCACCAGAATGTCACTGTGCCACCGCCATGTTACAGTGACACCCCCACGTCACAGTACCACTCCCATGTCCAACTGCTGTCCCCATGTCACAGTGCAACACCCATGTCACAGTGCCAGCCCTATGTCACCCTGCCGTCCCCATGTCACAGTGCAACTATAATGACCCAGTGCCGTCCCCATGTAACAGCGCCATGTCATGTAACAGCGCCATCCCCTGTCACAGTGCCATATCCATGTCCCAGTGCCATCCCTATGTCACAGTGTGACCACAATGTCACAGTGTCACCGCCATGTCACAGTGCCGTCATCATATCACAGTGCCACCCACAAGACACACTGCCCTCCCCATGTCACAGTGCCGTCCCCATGTCATGGGGCAACTCTAATGACCCCATGCCTCCCCCATTTCACAGCGCTGCCACCATGTCACAGTGCCACCCCAATGTCACAGCGCCAAACCAACGTCACAATGCTACTGCCATGTCTCAGTGCTAAAACCATGTCACAGTGCCACCCACATGTCACAGTGCCATCTCTATGTCACAGTACCATCTCCAAGTCACAGTGCCACCCCACTGTCACAGTGCTAAAACCATGTCACAGTGCCACCCACATGTCACAATGCCACCCCATGTCACAATGCTGCCCCCGTGTCACAGTGCTACACCCGTTACACTGCTGTCCCCATGTCACAGTGCCGCCCCAATGTCACAGTGCCACCGCCATGTCACAATGCAGCCCCCATGTCACAGTACCATACCCATGTCACATTTCGACCAGATGTCACAGTGCCACTGCCAACTTACCGTGCCACCCCCTGGTCACAGTACTGCCCGCATGTCACATGCCACCCCCAGGTCACAGTGCCATGCCCATGTCACAGTGCAGACCCATGTCACAGTGCCAACCCAATGTCACAATGCCACTGCCTTTCACGGTGCAACACCCATGTCACAGTGCCGTACCCAAGTCACAGTGCCATACCCATGTCACAGTGCCACGCCATGTCACTGTGCCGTCCCCATGTCATAGTGCCACCCCCATGTCACAGAACCGTCCCCATGTCAAAGTGCCATCCTCGTGAAACCGTGCCACCCCAATGTCACAGTGCCACCCTAATGTCACAGTGCGACACGCATGTCACAGTGCCACACCCATGTCACAGTAACGTCCACATGTCACAGTGCCACCCCCATGTCACAGTGCCAATCCAATGTCACAGTGCCATCCCCATGTCACAAAACCACTGCCATGTCACAGTGGCACCCACAGGTCACACTGCTATCCCCATGTCACAGTACCGCCCCCATGACACCGTGCCACCCCACTGTCACAGTGACGTCCACATGCCACACTGCCACACCCATGTCACAGTGACACATCCAGGTCACAGTAACGCCCCCATGTAACTGTGCCATCCCCATGTCACAGCACCACCCCCATGTCACACTGCCCTCCCCATGTCACAGTGCCACCCCCACGCCAAAGTGCCATCCCAATTTCACAGTGCCACCCACATGTCACAATGCCAGCACCATGTCACAGTGCCGTCCCCATGTCATAGGGCCGTCCCCATTTCACAGTGCCACCCCTGTGTCAGAGTGCCGACCCGATGTCACAATGCCACGGTCATGTCACAGTGCCACCCCTGTGTCACATTGCCACCCCCATGGCACAGTGCCGTACCCATGTCACAGTGCCACCGCCGTATCATAGTGACGCCCCCATGCGACAGTGCCGACCAAATGTCACAATGACACCGACATGTCACTGTGCCACCGCCATGTCACAGTGCCTTCCCCATGTCACAGTGACGCCCCCGTGTCACAGTGCTGCCCCCAATTCACAGTGACGCCTCCATGTCACAGTGCCGTCCCCATGTCACAGTGCCGACCCAATGTCACAAAGCCATCGCCATGTCTCAATGCCACAGCCTTGTCACAGTGCCACCCCCAAGTCACACTGCCGTCCCCATGTCACAGTGCCGCCCCAATGTCACAGTGCCACCGCCATGTCACAATGCAGCCCCCATGTCACAGTACCATACCCATGTCACATTTCGATCAGATGTCACAGCGCCACTGCCAAGATACAGTGCCACCACCAGGTCACAGTACCGCCCGCATGTCACATGCCACCCCCAGGTCACAGTGCCACCGCCGTATCAAAGTGACGCTGCCATATGATAGTACCGTCCCCATGTCACAGTGCTGCCCCGGTGACACACTGCCGTCCCCATGTCAGAGTGCCACCACCATGTCACAGCACCGTACCCATGTCACAGTACCGTACCCATGTCACAGTGCCACCAGAATGTCACGGTGCCACTGCCATATTTCAGTGACACCTCCAAGTCACAGTACCACCCCCATGTCACAGTGCTGTCCCCATGTCAAGGTGCCGGCCCTGTGTCACAGTGCCACCCACATGTCACAATGCAGCCCCCATGTCACAGTTCTGTCCTCATATCAAAGTGCCACCCCCATGGCACAGTACCGTCCCCACGTCACAGTGCAACCCCACTGTCACAGTGACATCCACATGTCACAGAGCCACCCCCATGTCACAGTGCCACCACAATGTCACAATGCCACACCCATATCACAGTGCCGTCCCCATGTCACAGTCCCATCCCCATGTCACACTACCAACCCAATGTGACAATGCAACCGCCAGGTCACAGTGCCACACCCATGTCACAGTGCAACTCGTGCAATAACGTGTCACAGTGCCACCCCATGTCACAATACCACAGTAAAGTCACCATTTCGCCCACATGTCACCGTGCCACCCTCATGTCACACTGCTGTCCCCACGACACAGTGCCGTCCCCATGACACAGTACAGACCCCATGTCACAGTGCCACCGCAATGTCACAGTTCAGTACCCATGTCACAGTGCCGTCCCCATTACACAGTGCCGTTCCTATGAAACAGCGCCACCCCATGTCACTGTGCCATCCACATGTCACAGTGCCACCCACATGTCACAGTGCAGTCCTAATGTCACAATGCCACTGCCATGTCACACTGACCTCCCCATGTCACAGTGCCATCCCCATGTCACAGTGCCACGCCCATATCATAATGCCACCACCATGTCACAGTGCCACCCCTCTGTCACAGTGTCATCCCCATGTCACAGTGAAACCACAATGTCCCAGTGCCGACCCCATGTCACAGATACACCGCCACATAATAGTGACGCACGCCTGTCACAGATCCAACCCCATGTCACAGTGTCACACTGAAGTCACAGTGCCACACCCATGTCACGGTACCATTCCCATGTCACAGCGCCACCCCCTTTCACAGTGACGTCCACATGTCACAGTGCCACCAGAATGTCACAGTGGCACCACCATGTCACAGTGCCAACACCAGGTCAGTGTACCGTCCCCATATCCCAGTGCCACACCCATGTCACAGTGCCACACCCATGTCACTGTGCCATTCCCATGTCACAATATGTGACATGAGTATGGTACTGTGACATGGGGGCTGCATTGTGACATGGCGGTGGCACTGTGACATTGGGGCGGCACTGTGACATGGGGACAGCAGTGTAACGGGTGTAGCACTGTGACACGGGGGCAGCATTGTAACATGGGGTGGCATTGTGACATGTGGGTGGCACTGTGACATGTGGACATTACTGTGACAGTGGGGTGACACTGTGACATGGAGACGGCACTGTGACATAGAGATGGCACTGTGACATGTGGCTGGCACTGTGACAGTTTTGGCACTGAGACATGGCAGTAGCATTGTGACGTTGGTTTGGCACTGTGACATTGGGGTGGCACTGTGACATGAAAATAGAACAGTGACAGCGAGTGGCACTGTGACATGTGGGCGGCATTGTGACGTGGCACAGTGACATGGGGACGGCACAATGACATGGAGTAGCACTCTTACATGGGGACGGCACTGTGACATGAGTGTGGCACTGTGACATGGACTAGGCACTGTGCCATGGGGGCATCATGGTGACATGTGGGTGGCACGGTGACATGGGAGTGGCACTGAGACATGGGAGTGGCACGGTGACTTTAGTGTGACACTGTGAAATGGGGATGGCTCTGTGACGTTGGGGTGGCACTGTGACATGAAAATAGCTCAGTGACAAAGAGTGGCGCTGTGACATGCGGGCGGCATTGTGACATGGGGGGGGCACTGTGACATGGACGTGGCACTGTGAAATGGGAGCAGAAATGTGACATGGGGGTGACACTGAGATATGGGGTCGGCACTGTGATATGGGGAGGTCACTGTTACATGGGTGTGGCACTGGGACATGGGGACGACACTGGGACATGGGGGTGTCACTATGACATGGGGACTGCACTGTGACATGGGGAGGCCACTGTGACATGGGTGTGGCACTGTGACATGGGGACGACACTGGGACATGGGGGTGTCACTATGACATGGGGACTGCACTGTGACATGGGGAGGCCACTGTGACATGGGTGTGGCACTCACTGTGACATGGGGACGGCGCTGTGACATAGGAGGGACAGCAGTGTGACATTGGGGTGGCAGTTTGGCATGGGGGTGTCAGTGTGACATGGGGATGCAATATTGACAAGGGGCCTGCACTGTGACAATGGTGTGGCACTTTCAAATGGAGGTGGCTTTGTGACATGTGTGTGGCACTGTGACCTGGCAGTGGCATTGTCACATTGGTTTGGTAGTGTGTGGCACAGTGACATGGGTGTGGCACTGGGATATGGGGACAGTACACTGACCTGGTGTTGGCACTGTGACACGGTGGTGCCACTGTGACATTCTGGTGCCACTGTGACATGTGGACGTCACTGTGAAAGGGGGTGGCGCTGTGACATGGGAATGGTACCGTGACATGGGTGTGGCACTGTGACTTCAGTGTGACACTGTGACATGGGGTTGGATCTGTGACAGGCGAGCGTCACTATTATGTGGCGGTGTATCTGTGACACGGGGTCGGCACTGTGACATGGGGACGGCAGTGTGTCACGGGGGCGGCACTGTGACATGTGGACGGTACTATCATATGGCAGCGTCACTTTGATACGGCGGTGGCACTGTGACATCGGGATGGCACAGTAACATGAGGGTGGCACCGTGACATGGAAGTGGCATTGTGACAAGGGGATGGCACTGTGTCACGGGAAGGCACTGTGCCATGGGGACGGCACTGTGACATGGCAGTGGCACTGTGACATTGTGGTTGCACTGTGACATGGGGACGGCACCGGGATATTGTGGTTTCACTGTGACATGGGGATGACACTGTGACAGAGGGGTGGCACTGTGACATGGTGGTGGCATTATGATATGGGCGTGGCACTGTGACACGTGGGTGGCACTGTGACATGTGGATGGCACAGTGACATGGGGTGGCGCTGTTTCATAGGAACGGCACTGTGTAATGGGGACGGCACTGTGACATGGGTACTGAACTGTGACATTGTGGTGGCACTGTGACATGGGGTCTGTACTGTGTCATGGGGACGGCACTGTGTCATGGGGACAGCAGTGTGACATGAGGGTGGCACGGTGACATGTGGGCGAAATGGTGACTTTACTGTGGTATTGTGACATGGGGTGGCACTGTGACACGTTATTGCACGAGTTGCACTGTGACATGGGTGTGGCACTGTGACCTGGCGGTTGCATTGTCACATTGGGTTGGTAGTGTGACATGGGGATGGGACTGTGACATGGGGACGGCACTGTGACATGGGTGTGGCATTGTGACATTGTGGTGGCACAGTGACATGGGGGTGGCTCTGTGACATGTGGATGTCACTGTGACAGTGGGGTTGCACTGTGACGTGGGGACTGTACTGTGCCATGGGGGTGGCACTTTGATATGAGGACAGAACTGTGACATGGGGGCTGCATTGTGACATGTGGGTGGCACTGTGACACAGGGCCGGCACCTTGACATGGGGACAGCACTGTGACATGGGGGTGGTACTGTGACTTGGAGGTGTCACTGAAATATGGCAGTGGCACCGTGACATTCTGGTGGCACTGTGACATGGGTATGGTACTGTGACATTGGGATGGCACTGTGACATGGGGGTGGCACTGTGACATGGGGATAGCAGTGTGACATGGGTACGGTGCTGTGACATGGTGGTGGCACTCTGACATGGGGACGGCAGTGTGTCACCGGGGCAGCACTGTGACATGGGGACGGTACTATCATATGGCAGCGTCACTTTGATACGGCGGTGGCACTGTGACCTGGGGGTGGCATGTGACATGCGGGCGGTACTGTGACCTGGTGGTGGCACTGTAACTTGGCAGTGGCGCTGTGACATGGGTATGGTACTGTGACATGGGGGCTGCATTGTGACATGGCGGTCGCACTGTGACATTGGGGCGGCACTGTGACATGGGGACGGCACTGGGACATGGCGGTGGCAGCATGACATGGGCATGGGCAGTGCACTGTAACATGGGGCAACACTGTAACAGTGGGGTGGCACTGTGACATGGTGGTGGCATTATGACACTGGGGTCGCACTGTGACATGGGGACGGCAGTGTGACGTGGGGGTGGCACTGTGACATGGCGATGGCATTGTGACATGGGGTGGCACTGTGAATTGGGGGCAGCACTGTGCCACGGGGGCGTCACTGTGACATGGGGAAGGCACTGGGACATGGCGGTGGCATTGTGACATGGGGTGGCACTGTGACATGGGGACGGCAGTATAATGGGTGTGGCACTGTGACACGAGGACAGCATTGTAACATGGGGGTGGCATTGTGACATGGTGGCATTGTGACATGTGGGTGGCACTGTGACATGTGGACGATACTGTGACAGTGGGGTGGAGATGGCACTGTGACAGTTTTGGCACTGAGACATGGCAGTAGCATTGTGACGTTGGTTCGGCACTGTGACATTGGGGTGGCACTGTGACATGAAAATAGAACAGTGACAGCGAGTGGCACTGTGACATGTGGGTGGCACTGTGACAGTTTTGGCACTGAGACATGGCAGTAGCATTGTGACGTTGGTTTGGCGCTGTGACATTGGGGTGGCACTGTGACATGGTGGCAGCGCTGTGAAATGGGGGAGGCATGGGGTCATTAGAGTTGCACTATGACATGGGGACGGCACTGTGACTTCGGGAGGGCAGTGTGTCTTGTGGGTGGCACTGTGATATGATGACGGCACTGTGACATGGCGGTGGCACTGTGACATTGTGGTCACACTGTGACATAGGGATGGCACTGGGACATGGATATGGCACTGTGACATGGGATGGCGCTGTTACATGGCATGGCACTGTGACATGGGGACGGCACTGGGTCATTATAGTTGCACTGTGACATGGGGACGGCAGGGTGACATAGGGCTGGCACTGTGACATGGGTGTTGCACTGTGACATGGGGACAGTAGTTGGACATGGGAGTGGTACTGTGACGTGGGGGTGTCACTGTAACATGGCGGTGGCACAGTGACATTCTGGTGGCACTGTGACATGGGTACGGTGCTGTGACACTGGAGTAGCACTGTGACACGCGGGCGGCACTGTGACATGGGCGTGGCATTGTGAGAGTGGGACGGCACTGGGTCATTAGATTTGCACTGTGACATGGGGTTGGCACTGTGACATGGCGGTGGCATTATGACATGGGAGTAGCACTGTGACATGCACCCATATCACAGTGCCACACCCATGTCACAGTGCCAACCCACTGTCAGGAGTGCCACACCCATGTCACAGTGCCACACCCATGTCACAGTGCCACCACAATGACACAGTACAGTCCCCATGTCACTGCCACAACCATGTAACAGTGCCGTCCCAATGTCATAGTGCCATCCACATGTCACAGTTCCGTCACCATGTCACAGTGCCACCACCATGTCACAATGCAGCCCTAATGTCACAGTGCCGTCACATGTCACAGTGTCGCTCCATGTGACAGTGCCCTGCCCATGTCACACTGTCATCCCCATGTTACAGTGTCGTCCCCGTGTCAGTGCCGCCCCCATGTCACTGTGTCATTCCCATGTCACACTACCAACCCACTGTGACAATGCCGCCACCAGGTCTCAGTGCCACACACGTCACAGAGCCACCCCCAGCTCAGAGTGCCGCCCCACTGTCACAGAGTAGGCCCGTTGTCAATATGCCACCACAATGTCACAGTGCCACCATGATATCACAGTGCTGTCCCCATGTCACAGTGCCACGCCCATGTCACAGTGCCGCCTCTATGTCACAGTGCCACCAACGTGTCACACTGATGTGCCCATGTCACAGTGGAATTCTAATGACCCAGTTCCATCCCCATGTCACAGTGCTGTCACAGTGCCACGCCCATGTCACAGTGCCGCCTCTATGTCACAGTGCCACCAACGTGTCACAGTGATGTGCCCATGTCACAGTGGAATTCTAATGACCCAGTTCCGTCCCCATGTCACAGTGCTGTCCCCACGTAATAGTGCAGTCCCCATGTCACAGTGCCGCACCCATGTCACAGTGCCACACACATGTCACAGTGCCAACCCACTGTCACTGTGCCATCCCCATGTCACAATGCCACCTCAATGTCACAGAGCCATCCCCATTTCACAGTGTCACACTAAAGTCACGGTGCAGCCTCCATGTCACAGTGCCACCCACATGTCACATTGCCGCACCCATGTCACAGTGCTGTCCCCATGGCAAAGTGATGCCACCATGTCACAGTGCCACACCCATGTCACATTTCTGTGACAGACACCCACACCCACCCACGGCCAGCGGCCCGGACCATGTCACCACCCAGGGCCGGCACGTCGCCACGGCACAGCCAGCTAACCGGAACATCTCACCACCCGGGACCGGCACGTCGCCACGGCAACGCCAGCGGCCCGGAACATCTCACGAACCGGGACCGGCACGTCGCCACGGCACGGCCAGCGGACCGGAACATCTCAGCACCCGGGGCCGGCTCGTCGCCACGGCAACGCTAGCAGCCCGGAACATCTCGGCACCCGGGGCCGGCACTTCACCACGGCAACGCCAGCGGCCCGGAACATCTCACCACCCGGGGCCGGCACGTCGCCACGGCACGGCCAGCGGCACGGAACATCTCAGCACCCGGGGCCGGCACGTCGCCACGGCAACGCCAGCGGCCCGGAACATCTCACCACCCTGGCCCCTCACGTCGCCACGGCACGGCCAGCGGACCGGAACATCTCACCACCTGGGACCGACACGTCGCCACGGCACGGCCAGCGGACTAGAACATCCCACCTCCCGGGGCCAGCACGTTGCCACGGCATGGCCACCGGACCTGAACATCTCAGCACCCGGGGCCGGCACGTCGCCTCGGCACGGCCAGCGGCCCGGAACATCTCACCACCCGGGGACGGCACGTCGCCACGACACGACCAGCGGCCCGGAACATCTCACCGCCCGGGGCCGGCTCGTCGCCACGGCACGGCCTGCGGCCCGGAACATCTCACCACCCGGGGCCGGCACGTCGCCACGGCACGGCCAGCGGATCGGAACATCCACCACCCGGGGCCGGCACGTCGCCACGGCACGGCCAGCGGCCCGGAACATCTCACCACCCGGGGCCGGCACGTCGCCAAGGCACGGCCAGCGAACCGGAACATATCACCACCCTGGCCCGGCACGTCGCCACGGTACGGCCAGCGGCCCGGAACATCTCACCGCCCGGGACCGGCACGTCGCCACGGCACGGCCAGCGGCCCGGAACATCTCATTATACGGGACCGGCACGTCGCCACGGCACGGCCGGCGGACCGGAACATCTCACTACCCGGAACCGGCACGTCGCCTCGGCACGGCCAGTGGCCCGGAACATCTCACCACCCGGGGCCGGCACGTCGCCACGGCACGGCCAGCGGACCGGAACATCTCATACCCTGGGCCATGACGTCGCCACGGCACGACCAGCGGCCCGGAACATCTCACCACCCGGGACCGGCACGTCACCACGGCAACGCCAGCGGCCCGGAACATCTCACCACCCTGGACCGGCACGTCGCCACGGCACGGCCAGCGGCCTGGAACATCTCATCGCCCGGGACCGGCACGTCGCCAGCGCACGGCCAGCGGCCCGGAACATCTCACTATCCGGGACCGGCACGTCGCCACAGCATGGCCAGCAGACCGGAACATCTCACTGCCCGGTACCGGCACGTCGCCTCGGCACGGCCAGCGGCCCGGAACATCTCACCAGCCGGGGCCGGCACGTCGCCACGGCACGGCAAGCAGACCGGAACATCTCACCACCCGGGGCCGGCACGTCGCCACGGCACGGCCAGCGGCCCGGAACATATCACCACCAGGGACCGGCACGTCGCCACGTCACGGCCAGCGGCCCGGAACATCTCACCACGCGGGACCAGCACATCGCCACGGCACGGCCAGTGGCCCATAACATCTCAACACCCTGGGCCAGGACGTCACCATGGCACGGCCAGCGGTCCGGAATATCCCACCTCCCGGGGCCAGCACGTAGCCACGGCATGGCCACCGGACCGGAACATCTCACCGCCCGGGGCCGGCACGTCGCCACGGCACGGCCAGCGGCCCGGAACATCTCAATATCCGGGACCGGCACGTCGCCACGGCACGGCCAGCGGCCCGGAACATCTCACTCCCCTGGCCCGTCACGTCGCCACAGCACGGACTGCGGCCCGGAATATCTCACCACCCGTGACCGGCACGTCGCCACGGCACGGCCAGCAGCCCGGAACATCTCATACCCTGGGCCATCACGTCGCCACGGCACGGCCAGCGGCCCGGAATATCTCAGCCCCCTGGGGCGACACGTCGCCACGGCACGGCCAGCGGCCCGGAACATCTCACGAACCGGGACCGGCACGTCGCCACGGCACGGCCAGCGGACCGGAACATCTCAGCACCCGGGGCCGGCTCGTCGCCACGGCAACGCTAGCAGCCCGGAACATCTCACCACCCGGGGCCGGCACGTCGCCACGGCACGGCCAGCGGACCGGAACATCTCACCACCCTGGGCCGGCACGTCGCCATGGCACGGCCAGCGGCCCGGAACATCTCACCACCCGGGACCGGCACGTCGCCACAGCACGGCCAGCGAAATGGAACATCTCGCCACCCGGGGCCGGCACGTCGCCACGGCACGGCTAGCGAACCGGAACATCTCACCACCCGGGGCCGGCACGTCGCCATGGAACGGCCAGCGGCCCGGAATATCTCAGCCCCTTGGGGCGACACGTCGCCACGGCACGGCCAGCGGCACGGAACATCTCAGCACCCGGGGCCGGCACGTCGCCACGGCAACGCCAGCGGCCCGGAACATCTCACCGCCCGGGGCCGGCACGTCGCCACGTCACGGCCAGCGAACCGGAACATCTTACCACCCTGGCCCCTCACGTCGCCACGGCACGGCCAGCGGCCTGGAACATCTCACCACCTGGGACCGACACGTCGCCACGGCACGGCCAGCGGACCGGAACATCTAACCACCCGGGGCCGGCACGTCGCCACGGCACGGCCAGCGGCCCGGAACATCTCACCACCCGGGACCGGCACGTCGCCACGGCACGGCCAGCGGCCCGGAACATCTCATACCCTGGGCCATCAGGTCGCCACGGCACGGCCAGCGGCCCGGAACATCTCACCACCCGGGACCGGCACGTCGCCACGGCACGGCCAGCGGCCTGGAACATCTCACCACCCGGGACCGGCACGTCGCCACGGCACAGCCAGCGGACCGGAACATCTCACCACCCTGGGCCGGCACGTCGCCATGGCACGGCCAGCGGCCCGGAACATCTCACCACCCGGGACCGGCACGTCGCCACAGCACGGCCAGCGAAACGGAACATCTCGCCACCCGGGGCCGGCACGTCGCCACGGCACGGCTAGCGAACCGGAACATCTCACCACCCGGGGCCGGCACGTCGCCACGGCACGGCCAGCGGCCCGGAACATCTCAATATCCGGGACCGGCACGTCGCCACGGCACGGCCATTGGCCCGGAACATCTCACGACCCGGGACCGGTACGTCGCCACGGCACGTCCAGCGGACCGGAACATCTCACCACCCGGGGCCGGCACGTCGCCACGGCAAGGCCAGCGGACCGGAACATCTCACCACCCTGGCGCGTCACGTCGCCACGGCACAGACAGCGGCCCGGAACATCTCACCACCCGGGACCGGCACATCGCCACAGCACGGCCAGCGAACCGGAACATCTCGCCACCCGGGGCCGGCACGTCGCCACGGCATGGCTAGCGAACCGGAACATCTCACCACCCGGGGCCGGCACGTCGCCATGGCACGGCCAGCGGCCCGGAAAATCTCAGCCCCTTGGGGCGACACGTCGCCACGGCACGGCCAGCGGCAATGAATATCTCACCACCCGGGACCGGCACGTCGCCTCGGCACGGCCAGCGGCCCGGAACATCTCACCACCCGTGGCCGGCACGACGCCACGGCACGGCCAGCGGACCGCAACATCTCACCACCCGGGGCCGGCACGTCGCCACGGCACGGCCAGCGGACCGGAACATCCATCACCGGGGGCCGGCAAGTCGCCACGGCACGGCCAGCGGCCCGGAACATCTCACCACGCGGGAAGAGCACATCGCCACGGCACGGCCAGTGGCCCAGAACATCTCAACACCCTGGGCCAGCACGTCGCCACGGCACGGCCAGCGGCCCGGAACATCTCACCGCCCGGGGCCGGCACGTCGCCACGGCACGGCCAGCGGACCAGAACATCTCACCACCCGGGACCGGCACGTCGCCACGGCACGGCCAGCGGCCCGGAACATCTCACCAGCCGGGACCGGCACGTCGCCACGGCACGGCCAGCGGCCCGGAACACCTCACCACCCGGGGCCGGCACGTCGCCACAGCACGGCCAGCGGACCAGAACATCTCACCACCCGGGGCCGGCACGTCGCCACGGCACGGCCGGCGAACCGGAACATCTCACCACCGGGGGCCGGCACGTCGCCACGGCAAGGCTAGCGGCCCTGAACATCTCACCACCCATGACCGGCTCGTCGCCACGGCACGGCCAGCGGACTGTAATATCTCACCACCACCCGGGACCGGCACGTCGCCACGGCACGGCCAGCGGACCGGAACATCTCACTACCCGGGACCGTCACGTCGCCAAGGCACAGCCAGCGGCCCGGAACATCTCACCACCGGGGCCGGTACATCGCCACGGCACGGCCAGCGGACAGGAACATCTCACCACCCGGGGCCGGCACGTCGCCACGGCACGGCCAGCGGCCCGGAACATCTCACCCCCCTGGCCCGTCACGTCGCCACAGCACGGCCAGCGGCCCGGAACATCTCACCACCTTGGACCGGCATGTCGCCATGGCACGGCCAGCAGACCGGAGCATCTCACCACCCTGGGCCGATACGTCGCCACGGCACAGCCAACGGCCTGGAATATCTCAGCCCCCTGGGCGACACGTTGCCACGGCACGGCCAGCGACCCGGAATATCTCACCACCCTGGCCCGTCACGTCGCCACGGCACGGCCAGCGACCCGGAATATCTCACCATCCGTGACCGGCACGTCGCCACGGCACGGCCAGCTGCCCGGAACATCTCACCGCCCGGGACCGGCACGTCGCCACGGCACGGCCAGCGGCCCGGAACATCTCATACCCTGGCCATCACGTTGCCACGGCACGGCCAGCGGCCCGGAATATCTCAACGCCCTGGGGCGACACGTCGCCACGGCACGGCCAGCGGCCCGGAACATCTCATACCCTGGGCCATCACGTCGCCACGGCACGGACAGCGGCCCGGAACATCTCACCACCCGGGACCGGCACGTCGCCACGGCACGGCCAGCGGCCCGGAACA
This sequence comes from Athene noctua, assembly GCF_965140245.1. Lineage (NCBI taxonomy): Eukaryota > Metazoa > Chordata > Aves > Strigiformes > Strigidae > Athene > Athene noctua. The sequence continues at coordinate 50,370 of NW_027437911.1, read as the reverse complement.
TCTCACCCCCCTGGCCCGTCACGTCGCCACAGCAGGGCCAGCGGCCCGGAACGTCTCACCACCCGGGACCGGCACGTCACAAAGCACGGCCAGTGGCCCGGAACATCTCACCGCCCGGGACCGGCACGTCGCCACGGCACGGCCAGCGGCCCGGAACATCTCATCGCCCGGGACCGGCACGTCGCCACGGCACGGCCAGCGGCCCGGAACATCTCACCGCCCGGGGCCGGCACGTCGCCACGGCAACGCCAGCGGCCCGGAATATCTCACCACCCTGGGCCGGCACGTCACCATGGCACGGCCAGCGGCCCGGAATATCTCAGCCCCCTGGGGCGACACGTCGCCACGGCACGGCCAGCGGCCCGGAATATCTCAGCTCCCTGGGGCGACACGTCGCCACGGCACGGCCAGCGGCCCGGAACATCTCACCACCCGGGACCGGCACGTCGCCACGGCACGGCCAGCGGCCCGGAACATCTCACCGCCCGGGACCGGCACGTCGCCACAGCACGGCCAGCGGACTGGAATATCTCACCACCCGGGGCCGGCACGTCGCCATGGCACGGCCAGCGGACCGGAACATCCACCACCCGGGGCCGGCACGTCGCCACGGCACGGCCAGCGGCCCGGAACATCTCACCCTCCTGGCCCGTCACGTCGCCACAGCACGGCCAGCGGCCCGGAACATCTCACCACCCGGGACCGGCACGTCGCCACGGCACGGCCAGCGGCCTGGAATATGTCACAGCCCGGGGCCGGCACGTCGCCACGGCACGGCCAGCGGACCGGAACATCTCACCACCCGGGGCCGGCACGTCGCCACGGCACGGCCAGCGGACCGGAACATCCACCACCCGGGGCCGGCACGTCGCCACGGCACGGCCAGCTTCCCGGAATATCTTGCCACCCGAGGCCAGCACGTCGCCACGGCACGGCCAGTGGCCCAGAACATCTCAACACCCTGGGCCAGCACGTCGCCACGGCACGGCCACCGGACCGGAACATCCCAACTCACGGGTACAGCATGTCGCCACGGCATGGCCACCGGACCGGAACATCTCACCACCCGGGACCGGCACTTCGCCACGGCACGGCCAGCGGCCCGGAACATCTCACCGCCCGGGTCCGGCACGTCGCCACGGCACGGCCAGCGGCCCGGAACATCTCAATATATGGGACCGGCACGTTGCCACGGCACGGCCAGCAGACCGGAACATCTCACCACCCGGGGCCGGCACGTCGCCACGGCAACGCCAGCGGCCCGGAACATCTCACCACCCGGGTCCGGCACGTCGCCACGGCAAGGCCAGCGGACCGGAACATCTCAGCACCCGGGGCCGGCACGTCGCCATGGCACGGCCAGCGGCCCGGAATATCTCAGCCCCCTGGGGCGATACATCGCCACGGCACGGCCACCGGCCCGGAACATCTCACCACCGGGTTCGGTACATTGCCACGGCACGGCCAGCGGACCGGAACATCTCACCACCCGGGGCCGGCACGTCGCCACGGAAACGACAGCGGCCCTGAACATCTCACCACCCGGGACCGGCACGACGCCCCGGCATGGCCACCGGACCGGAACATCTCAGCACCCGGGGCCGGCACGTCGCTACGGCAACGCCAGCGGCCCGGAACATCTCACCACCCGGGGCCGGCACGTCGCCATGGCACGGCCAGCGGCCCGGAATATCTCAGCCCCCTGGGGCGATATGTCGCCACGGCACGGCCAGCGGACCGGAACATCCCACCTCCCGGGGCCAGCACGTCGCCACGGCATGGCCACCGGACCGGAATATCTCAGCACCCGGGGCCGGCACGTCGCCACGGCACGGCCACCGGACCGGAACATCTCACCCCCCTGGCCTGTCACGTCGCCACAGCACGGCCAGCGGCCCGGAACATCTCACCACCCGGGGCCGGCACGTCGCCACGGCACGGCCAGCGGCCCGGAACATCTCACCGACCGGGTCCGGCACGTCGCCACGGCACGGCCAGCGGCCCGGAACATCTCAATATCCGGGACCGGCACGTCGCCACGGCACGGCCAGCGGCCCGGAACATCTCACCAGCCGGGGTCGGCACGTCGCCACGGCACGGCCAGCGGACCGGAACATCTCACCACCCGGGGCCGGCACGTCGCCACGGCAACGCCAGCGGCCCGGAACATCTCACGAACCGGGACCGGCACGTCGCCACGGCACGGCCAGCGGACCGGAACATCTCAGTACCCGGGGCCGGCTCGTCGCCACGGCAACGCTAGCAGCCCGGAACATCTCACCACCCTGGCCCGTCACGTCGCCACGGCACGGCCAGCGGACCGGAACATCTCACCACCCTGGGCCGGCACGTCGCCATGGCACGGCCAGCGGCCCGGAACATCTCACCACCCGGGACCGGCACGTCGCCACAGCACGGCCAGCGAACCGGAACATCTCGCCACCCGGGGCCGGCACGTCGCCACGGCACGGCTAGCGAACCGGAACATCTCACCACCCGGGGCCGGCACGTCGCCATGGAACGGCCAGCGCCCCGGAATATCTCAGCCCCTTGGGGCGACACGTCGCCACGGCACGGCCAGCGGCACGGAACATCTCACCACCCGGGGCCGGCACGTCGCCACGTCACGGCCAGCGAACCGGAACATCTCACCACCCTGGCCCGTCACGTCGCCACGGCACGGCCAGCGGCCTGGAACATCTCACCACCTGGGACCGACACGTCGCCACGGCACGGCCAGGGGACCGGAACATCTCACCACCCGGGACCGGCACGACGCCCCGGCATGGCCACCGGACCGGAACATCTCAGCACCCGGGGCCGGCACGTCGCCACGGCAACGCCAGCGGCCCGGAACATCTCACCACCCGGGGCCGGCACGTCGCCATGGCACGGCCAGCGGCCCGGAATATCTCAGCCCCCTGGGGCGATATGTCGCCACGGCACGGCCAGCGGACAGGAACATCCCACCTCCCGGGGCCAGCACGTCGCCACGGCATGGCCACCGGACCGGAATATCTCAGCACCCGGGGCCGGCACGTCGCCACGGCACGGCCACCGGACCGGAACATCTCAGCACCCGGGCCCGTCACGTCGCCACGGCACGGCCAGCGGACCGGAACATCTCACCCCCCTGGCCCGTCACGTCGCCACAGCACGGCCAGCGGCCCGGAACATCTCACAAACCGGGACCGGCACGTCGCCACGGCACGGCCAGCGGCCCGGAACATCTCACCGCCCGGGTCCGGCACGTCGCCATGGCACGGCCAGCGGCCCGGAACATCTCACCACCCGGGGCCGGCACGTCGCCACGGCAACGCCAGCGGCCCGGAACATCTCAATATCCGGGACCGGCACGTCGCCAAGGCACGGCCAGCGGCCCGGAACATCTCACCAGCCGGGGCCGGCACGTCGCCACGGCACGGCCAGCAGACCGGAACATCTCACCACCTGGGCCTGGCACGTCCCCACGGCAACGCCAGCGGCCCGGAACATCTCACAACCCGGGACCGGCACGTAGCCACGGCACGGCCAGCGGACCGGAACATCTCAGCAACCGGGGCCGGCACGTCGCCACGGCAACGCCAGCAGCCCGGAACATCTCACCACCCTGGCCCGTCACGTCGCCACGGCACGGCCAGCGGACCGGAACATCTCACCACCCGGGACCGGCACGTCGCCATAGCACGGCCAGCGAACCGGAACATCTCGCCACCCGGGGCCGGCACGTTGCCACGGCACGGCCAGCGAACCGGAACATCTCACCTCCCGGGGCCGGCACGTCGCCACGGCACGGCCAGGGGCCCGGAATATCTCAGCCCCTTGGGGCGACACGTCGCCACGGCACGGCCAGCGGACCGGAACATCTCAGCACCCGGGGCCGGCACGTCGCCACGGCAACGCCAGCGGCCCGGAACATCTCACCACCCTGGCCCGTCACGTCGCCACGGCACGGCCAGCGGCCCGGAACATCTCACCACCTGGGACCGGCACGTCGCCACGGCACGGCCAGCGGACCGGAACATCTCACCACCCGGGGCCGGCACGTCGCCACGGCACGGCCAGCGAACCGGAATATCTCACCACCCGGGGCCGGCACGTCGCCATGGCACGGCCAGCGGCCCGGAATATCTCAGCCCCCTGGGGCGATATGTCGCCACGGCACAGCCAGCGGACCGGAACATCCCACCTCCCGGGGCCAGCACGTCGCCACGGCATGGCCACCGGACCGGAATATCTCAGCACCCCGGGCCGTCACGTCGCCACGGCACGGCCAGCGGACCGGAACATCTCACCCCCCTGGACCGTCACGTCGCCACAGCACGGCCAGCGGCCCGGAACATCTCACCACCCGGGACCGGCACGTCGCCACGGCACGGCCAGCGGCCCGGAACATCTCACCGCCCGGGTCCGGCACGTCGCCACGGCACGGCCAGCGGCCCGGAACATCTCAATATCCGGGACCAGCACGTCGCCACGGCACGGCCAGCGGCCCGGAACATCTCACCACCCGGGGCCGGCACGTCGCCACGGCAACGCCAGCGGCCCGGAACATCTCACCACCCGGGGCCGGCACGTCGCCACGGCACGGCCAGCGAACCGGAATATCTCACCACCCGGGGCCGGCACGTCGCCATGGCACGGCCAGCGGCCCGGAATATCTCAGCCCCCTGGGGCGATATGTCGCCACGGCACGGCCAGCGGACCGGAACATCCCACCTCCCGGGGCCAGCACGTCGCCACGGCATGGCCACCGGACCGGAATATCTCAGCACCAGGGGCCGGCACGTCGCCAGGGCACGGCCAGCGGCCCGGAACATCTCAGCACCCGGGGCCGTCACGTCGCCACGGCACGGCCAGCGGCCCGGAACATCTCACCGACCGGGTCCGGCACGTCGCCACGGCACGGCCAGCGGCCCGGAACATCTCAATATCCGGGACCGGCACGTCGCCACGGCACGGCCAGCGGCCCGGAACATCTCACCAGCCGGGGTCGGCACGTCGCCACGGCACGGCCAGCGGACCGGAACATCTCACCACCCGGGGCCGGCACGTCGCCACGGCAACGCCAGCGGCCCGGAACATCTCACGAACCGGGACCGGCACGTCGCCACGGCACGGCCAGCGGACCGGAACATCTCAGTACCCGGGGCCGGCTCGTCGCCACGGCAACGCTAGCAGCCCGGAACATCTCACCACCCTGGCCCGTCACGTCGCCACGGCACGGCCAGCGGACCGGAACATCTCACCACCCTGGGCCGGCACGTCGCCATGGCACGGCCAGCGGCCCGGAACATCTCACCACCCGGGACCGGCACGTCGCCACAGCACGGCCAGCGAACCGGAACATCTCGCCACCCGGGGCCGGCACGTCGCCACGGCACGGCTAGCGAACCGGAACATCTCACCACCCGGGGCCGGCACGTCGCCATGGAACGGCCAGCGGCCCGTAATATCTCAGCCCCTTGGGGCGACACGTCGCCACGGCACGGCCAGCGGCACGGAACATCTCACCACCCGGGGCCGGCACGTCGCCACGTCACGGCCAGCGAACCGGAACATCTCACCACCCTGGCCCGTCACGTCGCCACGGCACGGCGAGCGGCCTGGAACATCTCACCACCTGGGACCGACACGTCGCCACGGCACGGCCAGGGGACCGGAACATCTCACCACCCGGGACCGGCACGACGCCCCGGCATGGCCGCCGGACCAGAACATCTCACCACCCGGGGCCGGCACGTCGCCATGGCACGGCCAGCGGCCCGGAACATCTCACCACCCGGGGCCGGCACGTCGCCATGGCACGGCCAGCGGCCCGGAATATCTCAGCCCCCTGGGGCGATATGTCGCCACGGCACGGCCAGCGGACCGGAACATCCCACCTCCCGGGGCCAGCACGTCGCCACGGCATGGCCACCGGACCGGAATATCTCAGCACCCGGGGCCGGCACGTCGCCACGGCACGGCCACCGGACCGGAACATCTCAGCACCCGGGGCCGTCACGTCGCCACGGCACGGCCAGCGGACCGGAACATCTCACCCCCCTGGCCCGTCACGTCGCCACAGCACGGCCAGCGGCCCGGAACATCTCACCACCCGGGACCGGCACGTCGCCACGGCACGGCCAGCGGCCCGGAACATCTCACCGCCCGGGTCCGGCACGTCGCCATGGCACGGCCAGCGGCCTGGAACATCTCACCACCCGGGGCCGGCACGTCGCCACGGCAACGCCAGCGGCCCGGAACATCTCACCACCCTGGCCCGTCACGTCGCCACGGCACGGCCAGCGGACCGGAACATCTCAGCACCCGGGGCCGGCACGTCGCCACGGCAACGCCAGCGGCCCGGAACATCTCACCACCCTGACCCGTCACGTCGCCACGGCACGGCCAGCGGCCCAGAACATCTCACCACCTGGGACCGGCACGTCGCCACGGCACGGCCAGCGGACCGGAATATCTCAGCCCCCTGGTGCGATATGTCGCCACGGCACAGCCAGCGGCCCGGAACATCTCACCACCCGGGGCCGGCACGTCGCCACGGCAACGCCAGCGGCCCGGAACATCTCACCACCCGGGGCCGGCACGTCGCCACGGCAACGCCAGCGGCCCGGAACATCTCACCACCTGGGACCGGCACGTCGCCACGGCACGGCCAGCGGACCGGAAAATCTCAGCACCCTGGGCCGGCACGTCGCCACGGCAACGCCAGCGGCCCGGAACATCTCACCACCCTGGCCCGTCACGTCGCCACGGCACGGACAGCGGACCGGAACATCTCAGCCCCCTGGGCCGGCACGTCGCCACGGCACGGCCAGCGAACCGGAACATCTCACCACCCTGGCCCGTCACGTCGCCACGGCACGGCCAGCGGCCCGGAACATCTCACCACCTGGGACCGGCACGTCGCCACGGCACGGCCAGCGGACAGGAACATCTCACCACCCGGGACCGGCACGTCGCCACGGCACGGCCAGCGAACCGAAACATCTCACCGCCCGGGGCCTGCACGTCGCCACAGCACGGCCAGCGGCCCGGAACATCTCACCACCCGGGACCGGCACGTCGCCACGGCACGGCCAGCGGCACGGAATATCCCACCACCCGGGACCGGCACGTCGCCACGGCACGGCCACCGGCCCGGAACATCTCATACCCTGAGCCATCACGTCGCCACGGCACGGCCAGCGGCCCGGAACATCACACCACGCGGGACCAGCACATAGCCACGGCAAGGCCAGTGGCCCAGAACATCTCAACACCCTGGGCCAGCACGTCGCCACGGCACTGCCACCGGACCGGTACATCCCACCTCACGGGGCCAGCACGTCGCCACGGCATGGCCACCGGACCGGAACATCTCACCGCCCGGGTCCGGCACGTCGCCACGGCACGGCCAGCGGACCGGAACATCTCACCACCCTGGGCCGGCACGTCGCCATGGCACGGCCAGTGGCCCGGAACATCTCACCACCCGGGATCGGCACGTCGCCACAGCACGGCCAGCGAACCGGAACATCTCGCCACCCGGGGCCGGCACGTCGCCACGGCACGGCTAGCGAACCGGAACATCTCACCACCCGGGGCCGGCACGTCGCCATGGAACGGCCAGCGGCCCGGAATATCTCAGCCCCTTGGGGCGACACGTCGCCACGGCACGGCCAGCGGCACGGAACATCTCACCACCCGGGGCCGGCACGTCGCCACGTCACGGCCAGCGAACCGGAACATCTCACCACCCTGGCCCGTCACGTCGCCACGGCACGGCCAGCGGCCTGGAACATCTCACCACCTGGGACCGACACGTCGCCACGGCACGGCCAGGGGACCGGAACATCTCACCACCCGGGACCGGCACGACGCCCCGGCATGGCCACCGGACCGGAACATCTCAGCACCCGGGGCCGGCACGTCGCCACGGCAACGCCAGCGGCCCGGAACATCTCACCACCCGGGGCCGGCACGTCACCATGGCACGGCCAGCGGCCCGGAACATCCCACCTCCCGGGGCCAGCACGTCGCCACGGCATGGCCACCGGACCGGAATATCTCAGCACCCGGGGCCGGCACGTCGCCACGGCACGGCCACCGGACCGGAACATCTCAGCACCCGGGGCCGTCACGTCGCCACGGCACGGCCAGCGGACCGGAACATCTCACCCCCCTGGCCCGTCACGTCGCCACAGCACGGCCAGCGGCCCGGAACATCTCACCACCCGGGACCGGCACGTCGCCACGGCACGGCCAGCGGCCCGGAACATCTCACCGCCCGGGGCCGGCACGTCGCCAGGGCACGGCCAGCGGCCTGGAACATCTCACCACCCGGGGCCGGCACGTCGCCACGGCAACGCCAGCGGCCCGGAACATCTCACCACCCTGGCCCGTCACGTCGCCACGGCACGGCCAGCGGACCGGAACATCTCAGCACCCGGGGCCGGCACGTCGCCACGGCAACGCCAGCGGCCCGGAACATCTCACCACCCTGGCCCGTCACGTCGCCACGGCACGGCCACCGGACCGGAATATCTCAGCACCCCGGGCCGTCACGTCGCCACGGCACGGCCAGCGGACCGGAACATCTCACCCCCCTGGCCCGTCACGTCGCCACAGCACGGCCAGCGGCCCGGAACATCTCACCACCCGGGACCGACACGTCGCCACGGCACGGCCAGCGGCCCGGAACATCTCACCGCCCGGGTCCGGCACGTCGCCACGGCACGGCCAGCGGCCCGGAACATCTCAATATCCGGGACCAGCACGTCGCCACGGCACGGCCAGCGGCCCGGAACATCTCACCACCCGGGGCCGGCACGTCGCCACGGCGACGCCAGCGGCCCAGAACATCTCACAACCGGGGGCCGGCACGTCGCCACGGCACGGCCAGCGGACCGGAACATCTCACCACCCGGGGCCGGCACGTCGCCACGTCACGGCCAGCGGCACGGAATATCCCACCACCCGGGACCGGCACGTCGCCACGGCACGGCCAGCGGCCCGGAACATCTCATACCCTGGGCCATCACGTCGCCACGGCACGGCCAGCGGCCCGGAACATCTCACCACCCGGGACCGGCACGTCGCCACGGCACGGCCAGCGGACCGGAACATCTCACCGCCAGGGACCGGCACGTCGCCTCGGCACGGCCAGCGGCCCGGAACATCTCACCACCCGGGACCGGCACGTCGCCACGGCACGGCCAGCGGCCCGGAACATCTCACCGCCCGGGTCCGGCACGTCGCCCCGGCACGGCCAGCGGCCCGAACATCTCAATATCTGGGACCGGCACGTCGCCACGTCACGGCCAGTGGCCCGGAACATCTCACCAGCCGGGGCCGGCACGTCGCCACGGCACGGCCAGCAGACCGGAACATCTCACGACCCGGGGCCGGCACGTCGCCACGGCAACGCCAGCGGACCGGAACATCTCAGCACCCGGGGCCGGCACGTCGCCACGGCAACGCCAGCAGCCCGGAACATCTCACCGCCCTGGCCCGTCACGTCGCCACGGCACGGCCAGCGGCCCGGAACATCTCACCAGCCGGGGCCGGCACGTCGCCACGGCACGGCCAGCAGACCGGAACATCTCACCACCCGGGACCGGCACGTCGCCACAGCACGGCCAGCGAACCGGAACATCTCGCCACCCGGGGCCGGCACGTCGCCACGGCACGGCCAGCGAACCGGAACATCTCACCACCCGGGACCGGCACGTCGCCACGGCACGGCCAGCGGACCGGAACATCTCACCACCCGGGGCCGGCACGTCGCCACGGCACGGCCAGCGAACCGGAACATCTCACCACCCGGGGCCGGCACGTCGCCACGGCACGGCCAGCGGCCCGGATTATCTCAGCCCCCTGGGGCGATACGTCGCCACGGCACGGCCAGCGGCACGGAATATCTCACCACCCGGGACCGGCATGTCGCCACGGCACGGCCAGCGGCCCGGAACATCTCACCAACCGGGACCGGCACGTCGCCACGGCACGGCCAGCGGACCTGAATATCTCACCGCCCGGGTCCGGCACGTCGCCTCGGCACGGCCTGCGGACCAGAACATCTCACCACCCGGGGCCGGCACGTCGCCACGGCACGGCCAGCGGAACGGAACATCTCACCACCCGGGGCCGGCACGTCGCCACGGCACGGCCAGCGGACCGGAAAATCCACCACCCGGGGCCGGCACGTCGCCACGGCACGGCCAGCGTACCCGGAACATCTCACCGCCCGAGGACAGCACGTCGCCACGACACGGCCAGCGGACCGGAAGATCTCAACACCCGGGGCGGGCACGTCGCCACGGCACGGCCAGCGGCCCGGAACATCTCACCGCCCGGGTCCGGCACGTTGCCCCGTCACGGCCAGCGGCCCGGAACATCTCACCAGCCGGTGCCGGCACGTCGCCACGGCACGGCCAGCAGACCGGAACATCTCACCACCCGGGGCCGGCACGTCGCCACGGCAACGCCAGCGGCCCGGAACATCTCACCACCCGGGACCGGCAAGTCGCCACGGCACGGCCAGCGGACCGGAATATCTCAGCACCCGGGACCGGCACGTCGCCACGGCAAGCCAGCGGACCGGAACATCTCACCACCCGGGACCGGCACGTCGCCACGGCAACGCCAACGGACCGGATCATCTCAGCACCCTAGGCCTACACGTCGCCACGGCAACGCCAGCGGCCCAGAACATCTCACCACCCGGGGCCGGCACGTCGCCACGGCACGGCCAGCGGACCGGAACATCTCACCACCCGGGGCCGGCACGTCGCCACGGCACGGCCAGCGGCACGGAATATCCCACCACCCGGGACCGGCACGTCGCCACGGCACGGCCAGCAGACCGGAACATCTCACCACCCGGGGCCGGCACGTCGCCACGGCAACGCCAGCGGCCCGGAACATCTCACCACCCGGGACCGGCACGTCGCCACGGCACGGCCAGCGGACCGGAATATCTCAGCACCCGGGACCGGCACGTCGCCACGGCAAGCCAGCGAACCGGAACATCTCACCACCCGGGACCGGCACGTCGCCACGGCAACGCCAGCGGACCGGATCATCTCAGCACCCTAGGCCTACACGTCGCCACGGCAACGCCAGCGGCCCAGAACATCTCACCACCCGGGGCCGGCACGTCGCCACGGCACGGCCAGCGGACCGGAACATCTCACCACCCGGGGCCGGCACGTCGCCACGGCACGGCCAGCGGCACGGAATATCCCACCACCCGGGACCGGCACGTCGCCACGGCACGGCCAGCGGCCCGGAACATCTCATACCCTGGGCCATCACGTCGCCACGGCACGGCCAGCGGCCCGGAACATATCAACACTCGGGACCGGCACGTCGCCACGGAACGGCCAGCGGACCGGAACATCTCACCGCCCGGGACCGGAACGTCGCCTCGGCACGGCCAGCGGCCCGGAATATCTCAGCCCATTGGGGCGACACGTCGCCAAGGCACGGCCAGCGGCACGGAACACCTCAGCACCCGGGGCCGGCACGTCGCCACGACACGGCCAGCGAACCGGAACATCTCACCACCCGGAGCCGGCACGTCGCCATGGCACGGCCAGCGGCCCGGAATATCTCAGCCCCTTGGGGCGACACGTCGCCACGGCACGGCCAGCGGCACGGAACATCTCAGCACGCGGGGCCGGCACGTCGCCACGGCAACGCCAGCGGCCCGGAACATCTCACCACCCGCAGCCGGCACGTCGCCACGTCACGGCCAGCGAACCGGAACATCTCACCACCCTGGCCCGTCACGTCGCCACGGCACGGCCAGCGGCCCGGAACATCTCACCACCTGGGACCGGCACGTCGCCATGGCACGGCCAGCGGCCCGGAACATCTCACCGCCCGGGACCGGTATGTCGCCATGGCACGGCCAGCGGCCCGGAATATCTCACCAGCCGGGGCCGGCACGTCGCCACGGCACTGCCAGCGGACCGGAACATCTCACCACCCGGGGCCGGCACGTCGCCACGGCAACGCCAGCGGCCCGGAACATCTCACCACCCGGGACCGGCACGTCGCCACGGCACGGCCAGCGGACCGGAATATCTCAGCACCCTGGGCCGGTACGTCGCCACGGCAACGCCAGCGGCCCGGAACATCTCACCACCCGGGGCCTGCACATCGCCACGGCACGGCCAGCGGACCGGAATATCTCACCACCCGGGACCGGCTTGTCGCCACGGCACGGCTAGCGGCCCGGAACATCTCATACCCTGGGCCATCATCTCGCCACGGCACGGCCAGCGGCCCGGAACATCTGACCACCCGGGACCGGCACGTCGCCACGGCACGGCCAGCGGACGTGAATATCTCACCGCCCGGGTCCGGCACGTCGCCTCGGCACGGCCAGCGGCCCGGAACATCTCACCACCCGGGGCCGGCACGTCGCCACGTCACGTCCAATGGACCGGAACATCTCACCACCCGGGGCAGGCACGTCGCCACGTCACGACCAGCGGCCCGGAACATCTCACCACCCGGGGCCGGCACGACGCCACGGCACGGCCAGCGGCCCGGAACATCTCACCACCTGGGACCGGCACGTCGCCACGGCACGGCCAGCGGCCCGGAACATCTCACCGCCCGGGACCGGTACGTCGCCATGGCACGGCCAGCGGCCCGGAATATCTCACCAGCCGGGGCCGGCACGTCGCCACGGCACTGCCAGCGGACCGGAACATCTCACCACCCGGGGCCGGCACGTCGCCATGGCAACGCCAGCGGCCCGGAACATCTCACCACCCGGGACCGGCACGTCGCCACGGCACGGCCAGCGGACCGGAATATCTCAGCACCCTGGGCCGGTACGTCGCCACGGCAACGCCAGCGGCCCGGAACATCTCACCACCCGGGGCCTGCACATCGCCACGGCACGGCCAGCGGACCGGAACATCTCACCACCCGGGGCCTGCACGTCGCCACGGCACGGCCAGCGGCCCGGAATATCTCAGCCCCCTGGGGCGATACGTCGCCACGGCACGACCAGCGGCACGGAATATCTCACCACCCGGGACCGGCATGTTGCCACGGCACGGCTAGCGGCCCGGAACATCTCATACCCTGGGCCATCATCTCGCCACGGCACGGCCAGCGGCCCGGAACATCTGACCACCCGGGACCGGCACGTCGCCACGGCACGGCCAGCGGACCTGAATATCTCACCGCCCGGGTCCGGCACGTCGCCTCGGCACGGCCAGCGGCCCGGAACATCTCACCACCCGGGGCCGGCACGTCGCCACGTCACGTCCAGCGGACCGGAACATCTCACCACGCGGGGCCGGCACGACGCCACGGCACGGCCAGCGGAACGGAACATCTCAACACCCGGGGCCGGCACGTCGCCACGGCACGGCCAGCGGACCGGAACATCCACCACCCGGGGCCGGCACGTAGCCACGGCACGGCCAGCGGCCCGGAACATCTCGCCACCCGAGGACAGCACGTCGCCACGACACGGCCAGCGGCCCGGAACATCTCAACACCCGGGGCCGGCACGTCGCCACGGCATGGCCAGCGGACCGGAACATCCACCACCCGGGGCCGGCACGTAGCCACGGCACGGCCAGCGGCCCGGTACATCTCACCCCCCTGGCCCGTCACGTCGCCACAGCACGGCAAGCGGCCCGGAACATCTCACCACCCTGGCCCGTCACGTCGCCACGGCACGGCCAGCAGACCGGAATATCTCACCACCCGGGACCGGCACGTCGCCATAGCACGGCCAGCGAACCGGAACATCTCGCCACCCGGGGCCGGCACGTCGCCACGGCACGGCCAGCGAACCGGAACATCTCACCACCCGGGGCCGGCACGTCGCCATGGCACGGCCAGGGGCCCGGAATATCTCATCCCCTTGGGGCGACACGTCTCCACGGCAACGCCAGCGGCCCGGAACATCTCACCACCTGGGACCGGCACGTCGTCACGGCACGGCCAGCGGACCGGAACATCTCACCACCCGGGGCCGGCACGTCGCCACGGCACGACCAGCGAACCGGAAAATCTCACCACCCGGGGCCGGCACGTCGCCATGGCACGGCAAGCGGCCCGGAATATCTCAGCCCCCTGGGGCGATATGTCGCCACGGCACGGCCAGCGGACCGGAACATCTCAGCACCCGGGGCCGGCACGTCGCCACGGCACGGCCAGCGGACCGGAACATCTCACCCCCCTGGCCCGTCACATCGCCACAGCACGGCCAGCGGCCCGGAACATCTCACCACCCGGGACCGGCACGTCGCCACGGCACGGCCAGCGGCCCGGAACATCTCACCACCCGGGTCCGGCACGTCGCCACGGCACGGCCAGCGGCCCAGAACATCTCAATATCCGGGACCGGCACGTCGCCACGGCACGGCCAGCGGCCCGGAACATCTCATCACCTGGGACCGGCACGTCGCCACGGCACTGCCAGCGGACCGGAACATCTCAGCACCCTGGGCCGGCACGTCGCCACGGCACGGCCAGCTGCCCGGTACATCTCATACCCTGGGCCATCACGTCGCCACGGCAACGCCAGCAGCCCGGAACATCTCACCACCCGGGGCCGGCACGTCGCCACGGCACGGCCAGCGGCCCGGAACATCTCACCACCCGGGACCGGCACGTCGCCACGGCACGGCCAGCGAACCGCAACATCTCACCACCCGGGGCCTGCACGTCGCCATGGCACGGCCAGCGGCCCGGAATATCTCAGCCCCCTGGAGCGATACGTCGCCACGGCACGGCCAGCGGCACGGATTATCCCACCACCCGGGACCGGCACGTCGCCACGGCACGGCCAGCGGCCCGGAACATCTCATACCCTGGGCCATCACGTCGCCACGGCACGGCCAGCGGACCGGAACATCCCACCTCAAGGGGCCAGCACGTCGCCATGGCAACGCCAGCGGCCCGGAACATCTCACCACCCGGGACCGGCACTTCGCCACCGCATAGCCAACGGCCCGGAACATCTCATACCCTGGGCCATCACGTCGCCACGGCACGGCCAGCAGACCGGAACATCTCACCACCCGGGGCCGGAACGTCGCCACGGCAACGCCAGCGGCCCGGAATATCTCAGCACCCGGTGCCGGCACGTCGCCACGGCAACGCCAGCAGCCCGGAACATCTCACCACCCGGGACCGGCACGTCGCCACAGCACGGCCAGCGAACCGGAACATCTCGCCACCCGGGGCCGGCACGTCGCCACGGCACGGCCAGCGGCCCGGAATATCTCAGTCCCTTGGGGCGACACGTCGCCACGGCACGGCCAGCGGCACGGAACATCTCAGCACCCGGGGCCGGCACGTCGCCACGGCAACGCCAGCGGCCCGGAACATCTCACCACCCGGGGCCGGCACGTCGCCACGTCACGGCCAGCGAACCGGAACATCTCACCACCTTGGCCCGTCACGTCGCCACGGCACGGCCAGCGGCCCGGAACATCTCACCACCTGGGACCGGCACGTCGCCACGGCACGGCCAGCGGCCCGGAACATCTCATACCCTGGGCCATCACGTCGCCACGGCACGGCCAGCGGCCCGGAATATCTCGCCACCCGGGACCGGCACGTTGCCATGGCACGGCCAGCGGCCCGGAACATCTCACCACCCGGGGCCTGCACGTCGCCATGGCACGGCCAGCGGCCCGGAATATCTCAGCCCCCTGGGGCGATACGTCGCCACGGCACGGCCAGCGGCACGGAACATTTCACCACCCGGGGCCGGCACGTCGCCACGGCACGGCCAGCAGACCGGAACATCTCACCACGTGGGACCAGCACATCGCCACGGCACGGCCAGTGGCCCAGAACATCTGAACACCCTGGGCCAGCACGTCGCCACGGCACGGCCAGCGGCCCGGAACATCTCACCGACCGGGACCAGCACGTCGCCACGGCACGGCCAGGGGCCCGTAATATCTCACTATCCGGGACCGGCACGTCGCCACAGCACGGCCAGCGGCCCGGAACATCTCACCACCCGGAGCCGGCACGTCGCCACGGCACGGCCAGCGGCCCGAAACATCTCACCACCCGGGACCGGCACGTCGCCACGGCACGGCCAACGGACCGGAACATCTCACTACCCGGAACCGGCACGTAGCCTCGGCACGGCCAGCGGCCCGGAAAATCTCACCACCCGGGACCGGCACGTCGCCACGGCAGGGCCAGCGGCCCGAAACATCTCACCACCCGGGACCGGCACGTCGCCACGGCACGGCCAGCGGACCGGAAAATCTCACTACCCGGAACCGGCACGTAGCCTCGGCACGGCCAGCGGCCCGGAACATCTCACCACCGGAGGCCGGCACATCGCCACGGCACGGCCAGCGGACCGGAACATCTCACCACCCGGGGCCGGCACGTCGCCACGGCACGGCCGGCGAACCGGAACATCTCACCACCCGGGGCCGGCACGTCGCCACGGAAACGTCAGCGGCCCTGAACATCTCACCACCCGGGACCGGCACGACGCCCCGGCATGGCCACCGGACCGGAACATTTCAGCACCCGGGGCCGGCACGTCGCCACGGCAACGCCAGCGGACCGGAACATCTCACCACCCAGGAACGGCACGTCACCACACACGGCCAGCGGACCGGAATATCTCACCCCCCTGGCCTGTCACGTCGCCACAGCACGGCCAGCGGCCCGGAACATCTCACCACCCGGGGCCGGCACGTCGCCACGGCACGGCCAGCGGCCCGGAACATCTCACCGACCGGGTCCGGCACGTCGCCACGGCACGGCCAGCGGCCCGGAACATCTCAATATCCGGGACCGGCACGTCGCCACGGCACGGCCAGCGGCCCGGAACATCTCACCAGCCGGGGTCGGCACGTCGCCACGGCACGGCCAGCGGACCGGAACATCTCACCACCCGGGGCCGGCACGTCGCCACGGCAACGCCAGCGGCCCGGAACATCTCACGAACCGGGACCGGCACGTCGCCACGGCACGGCCAGCGGACCGGAACATCTCAGTACCCGGGGCCGGCTCGTCGCCACGGCAACGCTAGCAGCCCGGAACATCTCACCACCCTGGCCCGTCACGTCGCCACGGCACGGCCAGCGGACCGGAACATCTCACCACCCTGGGCCGGCACGTCGCCATGGCACGGCCAGCGGCCCGGAACATCTCACCACCCGGGACCGGCACGTCGCCACAGCACGGCCAGCGAACCGGAACATCTCGCCACCCGGGGCCGGCACGTCGCCACGGCACGGCTAGCGAACCGGAACATCTCACCACCCGGGGCCGGCACGTCGCCATGGAACGGCCAGCGGCCCGGAATATCTCAGCCCCTTGGGGCGACACGTCGCCACGGCACGGCCAGCGGCACGGAACATCTCACCACCCGGGACCGGCACGTCGCCACGTCACGGCCAGCGAACCGGAACATCTCACCACCCTGGCCCGTCACGTCGCCACGGCACGGCCAGCGGCCTGGAACATCTCACCACCTGGGACCGACACGTCGCCACGGCACGGCCAGGGGACCGGAACATCTCACCACCCGGGACCGGCACGACGCCCCGGCATGGCCACCAGACCGGAACATCTCAGCACCCGGGGCCGGCACGTCGCCACGGCAACGCCAGCGGCCCGGAACATCTCACCACCCGGGGCCGGCACGTCGCCATGGCACGGCCAGCGGCCCGGAATATCTCAGCCCCCTGGGGCGATATGTCGCCACGGCACGGCCAGCGGACAGGAACATCCCACCTCCCGGGGCCAGCACGTCGCCACGGCATGGCCACCGGACCGGAATATCTCAGCACCCGGGGCCGGCACGTCGCCACGGCACGGCCACCGGACCGGAACATCTCAGCACCCGGGCCCGTCACGTCGCCACGGCACGGCCAGCGGACCGGAACATCTCACCCCCCTGGCCCGTCACGTCGCCACAGCACGGCCAGCGGCCCGGAACATCTCACCAACCGGGACCGGCACGTCGCCACGGCACGGCCAGCGGCCCGGAACATCTCACCGCCCGGGTCCGGCACGTCGCCATGGCACGGCCAGCGGCCCGGAATATCTCACCAGCCGGGGCCGGCACGTCGCCACGGCACTGCCAGCGGACCGGAACATCTCACCACCCGGGGCCGGCACGTCGCCATGGCAACGCCAGCGGCCCGGAACATCTCACCACCCGGGACCGGCACGTCGCCACGGCACGGCCAGCGGACCGGAATATCTCAGCACCCTGGGCCGGTACGTCGCCACGGCAACGCCAGCGGCCCGGAACATCTCACCACCCGGGGCCTGCACATCGCCACGGCACGGCCAGCGGACCGGAACATCTCACCACCCGGGGCCTGCACGTCGCCACGGCACGGCCAGCGGCCCGGAATATCTCAGCCCCCTGGGGCGATACGTCGCCACGGCACGACCAGCGGCACGGAATATCTCACCACCCGGGACCGGCATGTTGCCACGGCACGGCTAGCGGCCCGGAACATCTCATACCCTGGGCCATCATCTCGCCACGGCACGGCCAGCGGCCCGGAACATCTGACCACCCGGGACCGGCACGTCGCCACGGCACGGCCAGCGGACCTGAATATCTCACCGCCCGGGTCCGGCACGTCGCCTCGGCACGGCCAGCGGCCCGGAACATCTCACCACCCGGGGCCGGCACGTCGCCACGTCACGTCCAGCGGACCGGAACATCTCACCACGCGGGGCCGGCACGACGCCACGGCACGGCCAGCGGAACGGAACATCTCAACACCCGGGGCCGGCACGTCGCCACGGCACGGCCAGCGGACCGGAACATCCACCACCCGGGGCCTGCACGTAGCCACGGCACGGCCAGCGGCCCGGAACATCTCGCCACCCGAGGACAGCACGTCGCCACGACACGGCCAGCGGCCCGGAACATCTCAACACCCGGGGCCGGCACGTCGCCACGGCATGGCCAGCGGACCGGAACATCCACCACCCGGGGCCGGCACGTAGCCACGGCACGGCCAGCGGCCCGGTACATCTCACCCCCCTGGCCCGTCACGTCGCCACAGCACGGCAAGCGGCCCGGAACATCTCACCACCCTGGCCCGTCACGTCGCCACGGCACGGCCAGCAGACCGGAATATCTCACCACCCGGGACCGGCACGTCGCCATAGCACGGCCAGCGAACCGGAACATCTCGCCACCCGGGGCCGGCACGTCGCCACGGCACGGCCAGCGAACCGGAACATCTCACCACCCGGGGCCGGCACGTCGCCATGGCACGGCCAGGGGCCCGGAATATCTCATCCCCTTGGGGCGACACGTCTCCACGGCAACGCCAGCGGCCCGGAACATCTCACCACCTGGGACCGGCACGTCGCCACGGCACGGCCAGCGGACCGGAACATCTCACCACCCGGGGCCGGCACGTCGCCACGGCACGACCAGCGAACCGGAAAATCTCACCACCCGGGGCCGGCACGTCGCCATGGCACGGCAAGCGGCCCGGAATATCTCAGCCCCCTGGGGCGATATGTCGCCACGGCACGGCCAGCGGACCGGAACATCTCAGCACCCGGGGCCGGCACGTCGCCACGGCACGGCCAGCGGACCGGAACATCTCACCCCCCTGGCCCGTCACATTGCCACAGCACGGCCAGCGGCCCGGAACATCTCACCACCCGGGACCGGCACGTCGCCACGGCACGGCCAGCGGCCCGGAACATCTCACCACCCGGGTCCGGCACGTCGCCACGGCACGGCCAGCGGCCCAGAACATCTCAATATCCGGGACCGGCACGTCGCCACGGCACGGCCAGCGGCCCGGAACATCTCACCACCCGGGGCCGGCACGTCGCCACGGCTACGCCAGCGGCCCGGAACATCTCATCACCTGGGACCGGCACGTCGCCACGGCACTGCCAGCGGACCGGAACATCTCAGCACCCTGGGCCGGCACGTCGCCACGGCACGGCCAGCTGCCCGGTACATCTCATACCCTGGGCCATCACGTCGCCACGGCAACGCCAGCAGCCCGGAACATCTCACCACCCGGGGCCGGCACGTCGCCACGGCACGGCCAGCGGCCCGGAACATCTCACCACCCGGGACCGGCACGTCGCCACGGCACGGCCAGCGAACCGCAACATCTCACCACCCGGGGCCTGCACGTCGCCATGGCACGGCCAGCGGCCCGGAATATCTCAGCCCCCTGGAGCGATACGTCGCCACGGCACGGCCAGCGGCACGGATTATCCCACCACCCGGGACCGGCACGTCGCCACGGCACGGCCAGCGGCCCGGAACATCTCATACCCTGGGCCATCACGTCGCCACGGCACGGCCAGCGGACCGGAACATCCCACCTCAAGGGGCCAGCACGTCGCCATGGCAACGCCAGCGGCCCGGAACATCTCACCACCCGGGACCGGCACTTCGCCACGGCATAGCCAACGGCCCGGAACATCTCATACCCTGGGCCATCACGTCGCCACGGCACGGCCAGCAGACCGGAACATCTCACCACCCGGGGCCGGAACGTCGCCACGGCAACGCCAGCGGCCCGGAATATCTCAGCACCCGGTGCCGGCACGTCGCCACGGCAACGCCAGCAGCCCGGAACATCTCACCACCCGGGACCGGCACGTCGCCACAGCACGGCCAGCGAACCGGAACATCTCGCCACCCGGGGCCGGCACGTCGCCACGGCACGGCCAGCGGCCCGGAATATCTCAGTCCCTTGGGGCGACACGTCGCCACGGCACGGCCAGCGGCACGGAACATCTCAGCACCCGGGGCCGGCACGTCGCCACGGCAACGCCAGCGGCCCGGAACATCTCACCACCCGGGGCCGGCACGTCGCCACGTCACGGCCAGCGAACCGGAACATCTCACCACCTTGGCCCGTCACGTCGCCACGGCACGGCCAGCGGCCCGGAACATCTCACCACCTGGGACCGGCACGTCGCCACGGCACGGCCAGCGGCCCGGAACATCTCATACCCTGGGCCATCACGTCGCCACGGCACGGCCAGCGGCCCGGAATATCTCGCCACCCGGGACCGGCACGTTGCCATGGCACGGCCAGCGGCCCGGAACATCTCACCACCCGGGGCCTGCACGTCGCCATGGCACGGCCAGCGGCCCGGAATATCTCAGCCCCCTGGGGCGATACGTCGCCACGGCACGGCCAGCGGCACGGAACATCTCACCACCCGGGGCCGGCACGTCGCCACGGCACGGCCAGCAGACCGGAACATCTCACCACGTGGGACCAGCACATCGCCACGGCACGGCCAGTGGCCCAGAACATCTGAACACCCTGGGCCAGCACGTCGCCACGGCACGGCCAGCGGCCCGGAACATCTCACCGACCGGGACCAGCACGTCGCCACGGCACGGCCAGGGGCCCGTAATATCTCACTATCCGGGACCGGCACGTCGCCACAGCACGGCCAGCGGCCCGGAACATCTCACCACCCGGAGCCGGCACGTCGCCACGGCACGGCCAGCGGCCCGAAACATCTCACCACCCGGGACCGGCACGTCGCCACGGCACGGCCAACGGACCGGAACATCTCACTACCCGGAACCGGCACGTAGCCTCGGCACGGCCAGCGGCCCGGAAAATCTCACCACCCGGGACCGGCACGTCGCCACGGCAGGGCCAGCGGCCCGAAACATCTCACCACCCGGGACCGGCACGTCGCCACGGCACGGCCAGCGGACCGGAAAATCTCACTACCCGGAACCGGCACGTAGCCTCGGCACGGCCAGCGGCCCGGAACATCTCACCACCGGAGGCCGGCACATCGCCACGGCACGGCCAGCGGACCGGAACATCTCACCACCCGGGGCCGGCACGTCGCCACGGCACGGCCGGCGAACCGGAACATCTCACCACCCGGGGCCGGCACGTCGCCACGGAAACGTCAGCGGCCCTGAACATCTCACCACCCGGGACCGGCACGACGCCCCGGCATGGCCACCGGACCGGAACATTTCAGCACCCGGGGCCGGCACGTCGCCACGGCAACGCCAGCGGACCGGAACATCTCACCACCCAGGAACGGCACGTCACCACACACGGCCAGCGGACCGGAATATCTCACCCCCCTGGCCTGTCACGTCGCCACAGCACGGCCAGCGGCCCGGAACATCTCACCACCCGGGGCCGGCACGTCGCCACGGCACGGCCAGCGGCCCGGAACATCTCACCGACCGGGTCCGGCACGTCGCCACGGCACGGCCAGCGGCCCGGAACATCTCAATATCCGGGACCGGCACGTCGCCACGGCACGGCCAGCGGCCCGGAACATCTCACCAGCCGGGGTCGGCACGTCGCCACGGCACGGCCAGCGGACCGGAACATCTCACCACCCGGGGCCGGCACGTCGCCACGGCAACGCCAGCGGCCCGGAACATCTCACGAACCGGGACCGGCACGTCGCCACGGCACGGCCAGCGGACCGGAACATCTCAGTACCCGGGGCCGGCTCGTCGCCACGGCAACGCTAGCAGCCCGGAACATCTCACCACCCTGGCCCGTCACGTCGCCACGGCACGGCCAGCGGACCGGAACATCTCACCACCCTGGGCCGGCACGTCGCCATGGCACGGCCAGCGGCCCGGAACATCTCACCACCCGGGACCGGCACGTCGCCACAGCACGGCCAGCGAACCGGAACATCTCGCCACCCGGGGCCGGCACGTCGCCACGGCACGGCTAGCGAACCGGAACATCTCACCACCCGGGGCCGGCACGTCGCCATGGAACGGCCAGCGGCCCGGAATATCTCAGCCCCTTTGGGCGACACGTCGCCACGGCACGGCCAGCGGCCCGGAACATCTCACCACCTGGGACCGGCACGTCGCCACGGCACGGCCAGCGGCCCGGAACATCTCATACCCTGGGCCATCACGTCGCCACGGCACGGCCAGCGGCCCGGAATATCTCGCCACCCGGGACCGGCACGTTGCCATGGCACGGCCAGCGGCCCGGAACATCTCACCACCCGGGGCCTGCACGTCGCCATGGCACGGCCAGCGGCCCGGAATATCTCAGCCCCCTGGGGCGATACGTCGCCACGGCACGGCCAGCGGCACGGAACATCTCACCACCCGGGGCCGGCACGTCGCCACGGCACGGCCAGCAGACCGGAACATCTCACCACGTGGGACCAGCACATCGCCACGGCACGGCCAGTGGCCCAGAACATCTGAACACCCTGGGCCAGCACGTCGCCACGGCACGGCCAGCGGCCCGGAACATCTCACCGACCGGGACCAGCACGTCGCCACGGCACGGCCAGGGGCCCGTAATATCTCACTATCCTGGACCGGCACGTCGCCACAGCACGGCCAGCGGCCCGGAACATCTCACCACCCGGAGCCGGCACGTCGCCACGGCACGGCCAGCGGCCCGAAACATCTCACCACCCGGGACCGGCACGTCGCCACGGCACGGCCAACGGACCGGAACATCTCACTACCCGGAACCGGCACGTAGCCTCGGCACGGCCAGCGGCCCGGAAAATCTCACCACCCGGGACCGGCACGTCGCCACGGCAGGGCCAGCGGCCCGAAACATCTCACCACCCGGGACCGGCACGTCGCCACGGCACGGCCAGCGGACCGGAAAATCTCACTACCCGGAACCGGCACGTAGCCTCGGCACGGCCAGCGGCCCGGAACATCTCACCACCGGAGGCCGGCACATCGCCACGGCACGGCCAGCGGACCGGAACATCTCACCACCCGGGGCCGGCACGTCGCCACGGCACGGCCGGCGAACCGGAACATCTCACCACCCGGGGCCGGCACGTCGCCACGGAAACGTCAGCGGCCCTGAACATCTCACCACCCGGGACCGGCACGACGCCCCGGCATGGCCACCGGACCGGAACATTTCAGCACCCGGGGCCGGCACGTCGCCACGGCAACGCCAGCGGACCGGAACATCTCACCACCCAGGAACGGCACGTCACCACACACGGCCAGCGGACCGGAATATCTCACCCCCCTGGCCTGTCACGTCGCCACAGCACGGCCAGCGGCCCGGAACATCTCACCACCCGGGGCCGGCACGTCGCCACGGCACGGCCAGCGGCCCGGAACATCTCACCGACCGGGTCCGGCACGTCGCCACGGCACGGCCAGCGGCCCGGAACATCTCAATATCCGGGACCGGCACGTCGCCACGGCACGGCCAGCGGCCCGGAACATCTCACCAGCCGGGGTCGGCACGTCGCCACGGCACGGCCAGCGGACCGGAACATCTCACCACCCGGGGCCGGCACGTCGCCACGGCAACGCCAGCGGCCCGGAACATCTCACGAACCGGGACCGGCACGTCGCCACGGCACGGCCAGCGGACCGGAACATCTCAGTACCCGGGGCCGGCTCGTCGCCACGGCAACGCTAGCAGCCCGGAACATCTCACCACCCTGGCCCGTCACGTCGCCACGGCACGGCCAGCGGACCGGAACATCTCACCACCCTGGGCCGGCACGTCGCCATGGCACGGCCAGCGGCCCGGAACATCTCACCACCCGGGACCGGCACGTCGCCACAGCACGGCCAGCGAACCGGAACATCTCGCCACCCGGGGCCGGCACGTCGCCACGGCACGGCTAGCGAACCGGAACATCTCACCACCCGGGGCCGGCACGTCGCCATGGAACGGCCAGCGGCCCGGAATATCTCAGCCCCTTTGGGCGACACGTCGCCACGGCACGGCCAGCGGCACGGAACATCTCACCACCCGGGACCGGCACGTCGCCACGTCACGGCCAGCGAACCGGAACATCTCACCACCCTGGCCCGTCACGTCGCCACGGCACGGCCAGCGGCCTGGAACATCTCACCACCTGGGACCGACACGTCGCCACGGCACGGCCAGGGGACCGGAACATCTCACCACCCGGGACCGGCACGACGCCCCGGCATGGCCACCAGACCGGAACATCTCAGCACCCGGGGCCGGCACGTCGCCACGGCAACGCCAGCGGCCCGGAACATCTCACCACCCGGGGCCGGCACGTCGCCATGGCACGGCCAGCGGCCCGGAATATCTCAGCCCCCTGGGGCGATATGTCGCCACGGCACGGCCAGCGGACAGGAACATCCCACCTCCCGGGGCCAGCACGTCGCCACGGCATGGCCACCGGACCGGAATATCTCAGCACCCGGGGCCGGCACGTCGCCACGGCACGGCCACCGGACCGGAACATCTCAGCACCCGGGCCCGTCACGTCGCCACGGCACGGCCAGCGGACCGGAACATCTCACCCCCCTGGCCCGTCACGTCGCCACAGCACGGCCAGCGGCCCGGAACATCTCACCAACCGGGACCGGCACGTCGCCACGGCACGGCCAGCGGCCCGGAACATCTCACCGCCCGGGTCCGGCACGTCGCCATGGCACGGCCAGCGGCCCGGAACATCTCACCACCCGGGGCCGGCACGTCGTCACGGCAACGCCAGCGGCCCGGAACATCTCAATATCCGGGACCGGCACGTCGCCAAGGCACGGCCAGCGGCCCGGAACATCTCACCAGCCGGGGCCGGCACGTCGCCACGGCACGGCCAGCAGACCGGAACATCTCACCACCTGGGCCTGGCACGTCCCCACGGCAACGCCAGCGGCCCGGAACATCTCACAACCCGGGACCGGCACGTAGCCACGGCACGGCCAGCGGACCGGAACATCTCAGCAACCGGGGCCGGCACGTCGCCACGGCAACGCCAGCAGCCCGGAACATCTCACCACCCTGGCCCGTCACGTCGCCACGGCACGGCCAGCGGACCGGAACATCTCACCACCCGGGACCGGCACGTCGCCACAGCACGGCCAGCGAACCGGAACATCTCAGCACCCTGGCCCGTCACGTCGCCACGGCACGGCCAGCGGACCGGAACATCTCAGCACCCGGGGCCGGCACATCGCCACGGCAACGCCAGCGGCCCGGAACATCTCACCACCCTGGCCCGTCACGTCGCCACGGCACGGCCACCGGACCGGAATATCTCAGCACCCCGGGCCGTCACGTCGCCACGGCACGGCCAGCGGACCGGAACATCTCACCCCCCTGGCCCGTCACGTCGCCACAGCACGGCCAGCGGCCCGGAACATCTCACCACCCGGGACCGACACGTCGCCACGGCACGGCCAGCGGCCCGGAACATCTCACCGCCCGGGTCCGGCACGTCGCCACGGCACGGCCAGCGGCCCGGAACATCTCAATATCCGGGACCAGCACGTCGCCACGGCACGGCCAGCGGCCCGGAACATCTCACCACCCGGGGCCGGCACGTCGCCACGGCAACGCCAGCGGCCCGGAACATCTCACCACCTGGGGCCGGCACGTCGCCACGGCAACGCCAGCGGCCCAGAACATCTCACCACCGGGGGCCGGCACGTCGCCACGGCACGGCCAGCGGACCGGAACATCTCACCACCCGGGGCCGGCACGTCGCCACGGCACGGCCAGCGGCACGGAATATCCCACCACCCGGGACCGGCACGTCGCCACGGCACGGCCAGCGGCCCGGAACATCTCATACCCTGGGCCATCACGTCGCCACGGCACGGCCAGCGGCCCGGAACATCTCACCACCCGGGACCGGCACGTCGCCACGGCACGGCCAGCGGACCGGAACATCTCACCGCCAGGGACCGGCACGTCGCCTCGGCACGGCCAGCGGCCCGGAACATCTCACCACCCGGGACCGGCACGTCGCCACGGCACGGCCAGCGGCCCGAACATCTCAATAACTGGGACCGGCACGTCGCCACGTCACGGCCAGCGGCCCGGAACATCTCACCAGCCGGGGCCGGCACGTCGCCACGGCACCGCCAGCAGACCGGAACATCTCACGACCCGGGGCCGGCACGTCGCCACGGCAACGCCAGCGGACCGGAACATCTCAGCACCCGGGGCCGGCACGTCGCCACGGCAACGCCAGCAGCCCGGAACATCTCACCGCCCTGGCCCGTCACGTCGCCACGGCACGGCCAGCGGCCCGGAACATCTCACCAGCCGGGGCCGGCACGTCGCCACAGCACGGCCAGCGAACCGGAACATCTCGCCACCCGGGGCCGGCACGTCGCCACGGCACGGCCAGCGAACCGGAACATCTCACCACCCGGGGCCGGCACGTCGCCATGGCACGGCCAGCGGACCGGAATACCTCAGCCCCTTGGGGCGACACGTCGCCAAGTCACGGCCAGCGGCCCGGAACATCTCACCATCCGGAGCCGGCACGTCGCCACGGCAACGCCACCGGCCCGGAACATCTCACCACCTGGGACCGGCACGTCACCACGGCACGGCCAGCGGACCGGAACATCTCACCACCCGGGGCCGGCACGTCGCCACGGCACGGCCAGCGAACCGGAACATCTCACCACCCGGGGCCGGCACGTCGCCACGGCACGGCCAGCGGCCCGGAATATCTCAGCCCCCTGGGGCGATACGTCACCACGGCACGGCCAGCGGCACGGAATATCTCACCACCCGGGACCGGCATGTCGCCACGGCACGGCCAGCGGCCCGGAACATCTCACCAACCGGGACCGGCACGTCGCCACGGCACGGCCAGCGGACCTGAATATCTCACCGCCCGGTTCCGGCACGTCGCCTCGGCACGGCCTGCGGACCAGAACATCTCACCACCCGGGGCCGGCACGTCGCCACGGCACGGCCAGCGGAACGGAACATCTCACCACCCGGGGCCGGCACGTCGCCACGGCACGGCCAGCGGACCGGAAAATCCACCACCCGGGGCCGGCACGTCGCCACGGCACGGCCAGCGGCCCGGAACATCTCGCCACCCGAGGACAGCACGTCGCCACGACACGGCCAGCGGACCGGAAGATCTCAACACCCGGGGCGGGCACGTCGCCACGGCACGGCCAGCGGCCCGGAACATCTCACCGCCCGGGTCCGGCACGTTGCCCCGGCACGGCCAGCGGCCCGGAACATCTCAATATCTGGGACCGGCACGTCGCCACGGCACGGCCAGCGGCCCGGAACATCTCACCAGCCGGTGCCGGCACGTCGCCACGGCACGGCCAGCAGACCGGAACATCTCACCACCCGGGGCCGGCACGTCGCCACGGCAACGCCAGCGGCCCGGAACATCTCACCACCCGGGACCGGCACGTCGCCACGGCACGGCCAGCGGACCGGAATATCTCAGCACCCGGGACCGGCACGTCGCCACGGCAAGCCAGCGGACTGGAACATCTCACCACCCGGGACCGGCACGTCGCCACGGCAACGCCAGCGGACCGGATCATCTCAGCACCCTAGGCCTACACGTCGCCACGGCAACGCCAGCGTCCCAGAACATCTCACCACCCGGGGCCGGCACGTCGCCACGGCACGGCCAGCGGACCGGAACATCTCACCACCCGGGGCCGGCACGTCGCCACGGCACGGCCAGCGGCACGGAATATCCCACCACCCGGGACCGGCACGTCGCCACGGCACGGCCAGCGGCCCGGAACATCTCATACCCTGGGCCATCACGTCGCCACGGCACGGCCAGCGGCCCGGAACATATCAACACTCGGGACCGGCACGTCGCCACGGAACGGCCAGCGGACCGGAACATCTCACCGCCCGGGACCGGAACGTCGCCTCGGCACGGCCAGCGGCCCGGAATATCTCAGCCCATTGGGGCGACACGTCGCCAAGGCACGGCCAGCGGCACGGAACACCTCAGCACCCGGGGCCGGCACGTCGCCACGACACGGCCAGCGAACCGGAACATCTCACCACCCGGAGCCGGCACGTCGCCACGGCACGGCCAGCGGACCGGAATATCTCAGCACCCTGGGCCGGTACGTCGCCACGGCAACGCCAGCGGCCCGGAACATCTCACCACCCGGGGCCTGCACATCGCCACGGCACGGCCAGCGGACCGGAACATCTCACCACCCGGGGCCGGCACGTCGCCACGGCATGGCCAGCGAACCGGAACATCTCACCACCCGGGGCCTGCACGTCGCCACGGCACGGCCAGCGGCCCGGAATATCTCAGCCCCCTGGGGCGATACGTCGCCACGGCACGACCAGCGGCACGGAATATCTCACCACCCGGGACCGGCTTGTCGCCACGGCACGGCTAGCGGCCCGGAACATCTCATACCCTGGGCCATCATCTCGCCACGGCACGGCCAGCGGCCCGGAACATCTGACCACCCGGGACCGGCACGTCGCCACGGCACGGCCAGCGGACCTGAATATCTCACCGCCCGGGTCCGGCACGTCGCCTCGGCACGGCCAGCGGCCCGGAACATCTCACCACCCGGGGCCGGCACGTCGCCACGTCACGTCCAATAGACCGGAACATCTCACCACCCGGGGCAGGCACGTCGCCACGTCACGACCAGCGGCCCGGAACATCTCACCACCCGGGGCCGGCACGACGCCACGGCACGGCCAGCGGAACGGAACATCTCAACACCCGGGGCCGGCACGTCGCCACGGCACGGCCAGCGGACCGGAACATCCACCACCCGGGGCCGGCACGTAGCCACGGCACGGCCAGCGGCCCGGAACATCTCGCCACCCGAGGACAGCACGTCGCCACGACACGGCCAGCGGCCCGGAACATCTCAACACCCTGGGCCGGCACGTCGCCACGGCACGGCCATCGGCCCGGTACATCTCACCCCCCTGGCCCGTCACGTCGCCACAGCACGGCCAGCGAACCGGAACATCTCGCCACCCGGGGCCGGCACGTCGCCACGGCACGGCCAGCGAAACGGAACATCTCACCACCCGGGGCCGGCACGTCGCCATGGCACGGCCAGGGGCCCGGAATATCTCAGCCCCTTCGGGCGACACGTCGCCACGTCACGGCCAGCGGCCCGGAACATCTCACCACCCGGAGCCGGCACGTCGCCACGGCAACGCCAGCGGCCCGGAACATCTCAGCACCTGGGACCGGCACGTCGCCACGGCACGGCCAGCGGACCGGAATATCTCACCACCCGGGGCCGGCACGTCGCCACGGCACGGCCAGCAGCCCGGAACATCTCACCACCCGGGACCGGCACGTCGCCACGGCACGGCCAGCAGACCGG
Organism: Athene noctua; assembly: GCF_965140245.1. Taxonomy (NCBI): domain Eukaryota; kingdom Metazoa; phylum Chordata; class Aves; order Strigiformes; family Strigidae; genus Athene; species Athene noctua. Next base: position 20,306 of record NW_027437911.1, on the reverse strand, counting down.
AACATCTCACCACCCGGGACCGGCACGTCGCCACAGCACGGCCAGCGAACCGGAACATCTCGCCACCCGGGGCCGGCACGTCGCCACGGCACGGCCAGCGAAACGGAACATCTCACCACCCAGGGCCGGCACGTCGCCACGGCACGGCCAGGGGCCCGGAATATCTCAGCCCCTTCGGGCGACACGTCGCCACGGCACGGCCACCGGACCGGAACATCTCAGCACCCGGGGCCGGCACGTCGCCATGGCACGGCCAGCGGACCGGAACATCTCACCACCCGGGGCCGGCACGTCGCCACGGCACGGCCAGCGGCCCGGAACGTCTCACCGCCCGGGTCCCGCACGTCGCCACGGCACGGCCAGCGGCCCGGAACATCTCACCACCTGGGACCGGCACGTCGCCACGGCACGGCCAGCGGACCGGAACATCTCAGCACCCTGGGCCGTCACGTCGCCACGGCAACGCCAGCGGCCCAGAACATCTCACCACCCGGGGCCGGCACGTCGCCACGGCACGGCCATCGGACCAGAACATCTCACCACCCGGGGCCGGCACGTCGCCACGGCACGGCCAGCGGCACGGAATATCCCACCACCCGGGACCGGCACGTCGCCACGGCACGGCCAGCGGCCCGGAACATCTCATACCCTGGGCCATCACGTCGCCACGGCACGGCCAGCGGCCCAGAACATCTCACCACCCGGGACCGGCACGACGCCACGGCACGGCCAGCGGACCGGAACATCTCACCGCCCGGGACCGGCACGTCGCCTCGGCACGGCCAGCGGCCCGGAACATCTCACCACCCTGGGCCGGCACGTCCCCATTGCACGGCCAGTGGCCCGGAATATCTCAGCCCATTGGGGCGACACGTCGCCACGGCACGGCCAGCGGACCGGAACATCCCACCTCCCGGGGCCAGCACGTCGCCACGGAATGGCCACCGGACCGGAACATCTCAGCACCCGGGACCGGTACGTCGCCATGGCACGGCCAGCGGCCCGGAATATCTCACCAGCCGGGGCCGGCACGTCACAACTGCACTGCCAGCGGACCGGAACATCTCACCACCCGGGGCCGGCACGTCGCCACGGCAACGCCAGCGGCCCGGAACATCTCACTACCCGGGACCGGCACATCGCCACGGCACGGCCAGCGGACCGGAATATCTCAGCACCCTGGGCCGGTACGTCGCCACGGCAACGCCAGCAGCCCGTATAATCTCACCACCTGGGGCCTGCACATCGCCACGGCACGGCCAGCGGACCGGAACATCTCACCACCCGGGGCCGACACGTCGCCACGGCACGGCCAGCGACCGGGAACATCTCACCACCCGGGGCCTGCACGTCGCCATGGCACGGCCAGCGGCCCGGAATATCTCAGCCCCCTGGGGCGATACGTCGCCACGTCACGGCCAGCGGCACGGAATATCTCACCACCCGGGGCCGGCACGTCGCCACGGCACGGCCAGCAGACCGGAACATCTCACCACCCGGGACCGGCACGTCGCCACAGCACGGCCAGCGAACCGGAACATCTCGCCACCCGGGGCCGGCACGTCGCCACGGCACGGCCAGCGAAACGGAACATCTCACCACCCGGGGCCGGCACGTCGCCATGGCACGGCCAGGGGCCCGGAATATCTCAGCCCCTTCGGGCGACACGTTGCCACGGCACGGCCAGCGGCCCGGAACATCTCACCACCCGGAGCCGGCATGTCGCCACGGCACGGCCAGCGGCCCGGAACATCTCATACCCTGGGCCATCACGTCGCCACGGCACGGCCAGCGGCCCGGAACATCTCACCACCCGGGACCGGCACGTCGCCACGGCACGGCCAGCGGACCTGAATATCTCACCGCCCGGGTCCGGCACGTCGCCTCGGCACGACCAGCGGCCCGGAACATCTCACCACCCGGGGCCGGCACGACGCCACGGCACGGCCAGCGGAACGGAACATCTCACCACCCGGGGCCGGCACGTCGCCACGGCACGGCCAGCGGACCGGAACATCCACCACCCGGGGCCGGCACGTAGACATGGCACGGCCAGCGGCCCGGAACATCTCGCCACCCGAGGCCAGCACGTCGCAACGACACGGCCAGCGGCCCGGAACATCACAACACCCGGGGCCGGCACGTCGCCATGGCACGGCCAGCGACCCGGAACATCTCAATATCCGGGACCGGCACGTCGCCACGGCACGGCCAGCGGCCCGGAACATCTCACCAGCCGGGGCCGGCACGTCGCCACGGCACGGCCAGCAGACCGGAACATCTCACCACCCGGGGCCGGCACGTCGCCACGGCACGGCCAGCGGCCCGGAACATCTCACCACCCGGGACCGGCACGTCGCCACGGCACGGCCAGCGGACCGGAACATCTCAGCACCCGGGGCCGGCACGTCGCCACGGCAACGCCAGAAGCCCGGAACATCTCACCACCCTGGCCCGTCACGTCGCCACGGCACGGCCAGCGGACCGGAACATCTCACCACCCGGGGCCGGCACGTCGCCATGGCACGGCCAGCGGCCCGGAATATCTCAGCCCCCTGGGGCGATATGTCGCCACGGCACGGCCAGCGGACCGGAACATCTCAGCACCCGGGGCCGGCACGTCGCCACGGCACGGCCACCGGACCGGAACATCTCAGCACCCGGGGCCGGCACGTCGCAACGGCACGGCCAGCGGACCGGAACATCTCACCCCCCTGGCCCGTCACGTCGCCACAGCACGGCCAGCGGCCCGGAACATCTCACCACCCGGGACCGGCACGTCGCCACGGCACGGCCAGCGGCCCGGAACATTTCACCACCCGGGTCCGGCACGTCGCCACGGCACGGCCAGCGGCCCGGAACATCTCAATATCCGGGACAGGCACGTCGCCACGGCACGGCCAGCGGCCCGGAACATCTCACCACCCGGGGCCGGCACGTCGCCACGGCAACGCCAGCGGCCCGGAACATCTCACCACCTGGGACCGGCACGTCGCCACGGCACGGCCAGTGGACCGGAACATCTCAGCACCCTGGGCCGGCACGTCGCCACGGCACGGCCAGCGGCCCGGAACATCTCATACCCTGGGCCATCACGTCGCCACGGCAACGCCAGCGGCCCGGAACATCTCACCACCCGGGGCCGGCACGTCGCCACGGCAACGCCAGCAGCCCGGAACATCTCACCACTCTGGCCCGTCAAGTCGCCACGGCACGGCCAGCGGACCGGAACATCTCAACACCCGGGACCGGCACGTCGCCACAGCACGGCCAGCGAACCGGAACATCTCGCCACCCGGGGCCGGCACGTCGCCACGGCACGGCCAGCGAACCGGAACATCTCACCACCCGGGGCCGGCACGTTGCCATGGCACGGCCAGGGGCCCGGTATATCTCAGCCCCTTGGGGTGACACGTCGCCACGGCACGGCCAGCGGCCCGGAACATCTCACCACCCGGGGCCGGCACGTCGCACGGCAACGCCAGCGGCCCGGAACATCTCACCACCTGGGACCGGCACGTCGCCACGGCACGGCCAGCGGACCGGAACATCTCACCACCCGGGCCCGGCACGTCGCCATGGCACGGCCAGCGGCCTGGAATATCTCAGCCCCCTGGGGCGATATGTCGCCACGGCACGGCCAGCGGAACGGAACATCTCAGCACACGGGGCCGGCACGTCGCCACGGCACGGCCACCGGACCGGAACATCTCAGCACCCGGGGCCGGCACGTCGCCACGGCACGGCCAGCGGACCGGAACATCTCAACCCCCTGGCCCGTCACATCGCCACAGCACGGCCAGCGGCCCGGAACATCTCACCACCCGGGACCGGCACGTCGCCACGGCACGGCCAGCGGCCCGGAACATCTCACCATCCGGGGCCGGCACGTCGCCACGGCACGGCCAGCGGCCCGGAACATCTCAATATCCGGGACCGGCACGTCGCCACGGCACGGCCAGCGGCCAGGCACATCTCACCACACAGGGCCGGCACGTCGCCACGGCAACGCCAGCGGCCCGGAACATCTCACCACCTGGTACCGGCACGTCGCCACGGCACGGCCAGCGGACCGGAACATCTCAGCACCCTTGGCCGCCACGTCGCCACGGCAACGCCAGCGGCCCGGAACATCTCACCACCCGGGGCCGGCACGTCGCCATGGGACGGCCAGCGGCCTGGAATATCTCACCACCCGGGACCGTCACGTCTCCACGGCACGGCCAGTGGCCCAGAACATCTCAACACTCTGGGCCAGCACGTCGCCACGGCACGGCCAGCGGACCGGAACATCCCACCTCCCGGGGCCAGCACGTCGCCACGGCACGGCCAGCGGCCCAGAACTTCTCACCACCCGGGGCTGGCACGTCGCCACGGCACGGCCAGCGGACCGGAACATCTCACCACCTGGGGCCGGCACGTCGCCACGGCACGGCCAGCGGCCCGGAACATCTCACCACCCGGGGCCGGCACGTCGCCACGGCACGGCCAGCGGACCGGAACTTCTCACCACCCTGGTCCGGCACGTCGCCACGGCACGGCCAGCGGATCGGAACATCTCACCACCCGGGGCCACCACATCCCCATGGTACGGCCGCCAGCCCAGGTCACCTTCCCCCCCCCCCCCCCAAGCCATCATGTCCCAGTCCCAGGCCACCTTATTGCCACAGTCCACTGTATACCAATGACAGGTCCACCACCCCAGGCTACCACGTCCCCGGCCATATCCCTACAGCCTGGCTACAGAGCCGTGACGGCTTCACCACCACCCTGGGGCAGCAGCACCCTGTGGATGGGGACAACACCCCCAGGTGACCCTGGCTGGAGGCCCCAAGGCGGTCCCTGTCCCTGTCCCCAACCCCAGTAGAGGGAGGGGGTTGCAGCGCAGCCCCCCAAGCCGGCTCTGAGCCAGCTCTGTCCACCTGGGGACAGACAACTGATGGCAAATCTGCAAAGGGCCACATTTGTGATAGCAGGAGGGGGACAAGGGACACAGCTTGGAGGTGACAGCAGTGGCTGCAGTGGCAGCGGGGACTGCAGTGGCTGCGGCTGCAGCGGCAGCTCTGCTCGACGCCAGCCGCTGTTGTTCCTCTGCAAAGGTTGAGCAAACAGCAGCTCTCACAGAATCGATGCGCAGCCGAGCCCCCGGCTGTTTGCTCTGGCAGTGTGACGCGGGGAGGTGAGTGGGCGATGCCGGGGGGCCCTGATCGATGCTGCGGGGCACAGGTTCAGCCTGGGGGGTGGATGTTCCCCCCCTCCCTGCCTGCTGCTCACTGGGGAGCTCATTAAGGGGATTTGGGAAAGGGTGAGCGCAGCCAGGCCAGGCCAGGGGCTTTCGTAGGGCTCAGCGCTGCTCCGTGCCTCAGTTTCCCATCCCAACACTGTGGCAGGGCGGGACCTGCTCTGCAGCTGCGCCACAGATGCTGCCCGTAGGACCACGCATCGCTGGGGGGGACATGGTGTCTTGGGGACACTGTGCCCGGGTGGCACCCTGGCACCTGCTGCCCAGCCCCTGCTGAGCAACAGTAATTAGGACTCAGAGCCTGAAATAACTAACGAACCCGACGTTGGCCCACACGGACGAGCTTAGGGAGGGAGCTGGTGTTGGCAAGCTGTCCCTGATGATTTTGGGTGCTGTCCTGCAAAATCATGCCGTGTCCTCAGGGTGGGGCCCAGGAGGGGCTGTGGGAGGGAGACACCCAGCTGTGGGCAGTGAGGGCAGGGCTGGGCCCTCAGCCCCTGGCCGGGGTGGGCAGGACCCCCCAGGGCAATGGGAGCCTGGGCTGCACAGGCTGGGGCATTGCTGGGAAGGCGGCCAGGTCCGCTGAGCTCCCACCTGGGGCTTCCCCTGCTGGTTCCCACTGCCTTGATGGCATCCACCCATCATTCCATCCATCCATCCTTCCATCCATCCATCCATCCATCCATCCATCCTTCCATCCATCCTTCCATCCATCCTTCCATCCATCCATCCATCCATCCATCCATCCATCCTTCCATCCATCCATCCATCCTTCCATCCATCCATCCATCCATCCATCCATTCCTGCATCCAGTAGCCCCCCCCGGCAGGACCCGGTGGCCCCTCCTGTGCAGGCTGTGCCCCGCTCTCAAGGGAGGACACCAGCCCCTCCAGCCACACAGCCTCCAGCCCCACGTCCCCTCCATCCCTGAGACAGGGCACCACGGCCGCCTCGCCAGGAGGCAGATCATTAAAAGGAGGCATTCCCAAGGAGTTTTCCAGGCTGTTTGTGCCCGGGGAGAGGTGGCGCCAGCACAGGTCAGCGCGGCCCCATGGACCCATCCTGAGGTGGAGATGGTCCCGGCAGGAGCCAACACCTGCCTCTTGGTGCCAGGCTGGGGAGAAAAGGGGTCAAACCCTCCAGGGCTGGAGGTGCCTCTGGCCAGGGCTGGGCTGGGAGGTGTCCGGTGCCCCGCTTGCTGTGATGAGTGTGTCAGGGCTCAGCGGGGTGGCAGGGACGTGCCACTCAACACCCAGCCCAGGAGATGAGGGACACCTGGGGACAGGGCTGCAGGACAGAGGCAAGGGCGAGGCGGGTCCCAGCACCCGCCACGACAGGGGCAGATGGTGCTCCTGGTTGGCTGCCTGCCCACTGGCTGGTGGGCTGGCTGGCTCTTTGGGTAGCTGGCTGGTGGCCAGATGGCTAGCTGGCTGGTTGGACGCATGGATAGCTCATTGGCCAGTCGGCCAGTTGCCTGCCTGGCTAGCCACATAGCTAGATGGCTAGTTGGATGCTTGGGCAGCTCCTCGGCCAGTTGCCTGCCTGGCTAGCTGCACAGCTAGATGGCTGGTTGGCTGGCTGGCAGGTAGATGACTGGTCAGCTGCTTGGCTGACTGGCTGGCCAACCAGCTGGCTGGCTGGTTGGTAGAAGGCTAGGTGGTGGGTTGACTGACTGGCTGGCTGGTTGGTTGGCTAGCTGGCCAGCTGTCTGGTTGATTGCCTGGCTGGCTTGTTAGCTAGATGGCTGGCTGGCTGGCCTGTTGACCAACAGGCTGTTTGGCTAGCTGGTTGATTGGCTGGCCAGTTGACCAGTTGGCTGGTGGAGGGCCAGTTGACCCAGGGGGTTTGCTGGCTGGCCAGCAGCAGGCTGATTGGCTAGCTGGCCAGCTGGGTTAGACCTGGCCTCGGGGACAGGGACATGCCAGCACCCCCAGCCCAACGGCAGGCACCATCCCTTGCCCAGTGAGGGGAGCCCAGCTGCAGGCAGGGGGACAAGGTGGGGGCGGCACATCCCCCCCGTCCCTGTCCCCATCACGCTGCCTCTCATTACTGAGATAGGGAATTTAAAGAATTTGAGTTTGATGGTGCAGAGCTTGCGCCAAGATGAGGGGGCTATACGTGAAGACATACCAGGGGCTGACTGTTGCTAAGATATTATCTTCTGGCTCAAACAGAAGCTTCCTATTGTCCTTGAAGTAGTACAGAACAGCAATAGATCACCTCAAATCCTAACACTAATTGGCCTTGTGGTTTAGCTAGGAGTTAGGGAACAACTGAGGCTGCGCAGAAGAATAAGGTAAAAAGTTCATCAGCGAGGAAGAGGAGATACTTCATCTATACGACCCTCTCCCAGGAATTTGCGACCACCAAAGGAGCTCAACGCGCAGACGCAAGAGGAGGAGACCTAATTACCATGAGAAGCGAGGGGAGGTGGGGAAATATTATGTTTATGTATAAGCATTCTATGAATATGCATTATTTTGTAATATATAAGCAGGACGAGAGCTGCAAGGGGTGCGCATGCTTGTGGAGGAGCGATCCCCCATGCGCCCGGCGCTGAATAAACATACCTACTTTACAACTTAACAGTTGTGGAGTTAGTTTTTCCGCAAGTCAACTTGGCGACCCAGATGGGACTCTCGGCTGCCGGGACACTGCTGAGGGGTGGACATCCTAGGTGCGCACCCCGAGCTTTTCTCGGAGGAACTCCGCTCCCAGCTGTCCACTGCGGGAGTAGACAAGGACCATCTAAATCGCGGACAAAGGTATGTTTAAAGGGTAACGGGCTGCTGGTAAGACGCGCAGAGACGTCTGGCGCACAGCGTAGTCCCAAGGAGGGGGTATACCCATTTGGTTCTGGTTTTGGAAAGCCGAGGGAAAGGTGTAAGGTCTTTTGGGTCAAACTACCGATGACTGGTATATAAGAGGCAGTTTGCATTTGGGCAGGGCACTGGTAATTACCAATTACCGTCACCTGTAAGATCTTACCCTATTTTTCCGGGCTGTTATTGTATAGTGCACTACTTGTGGATATACTGGTTTTGAACTTACGGCAAATTGTTAATGGTTTATGATATATGCTACACGGACCTAGTTGTTGTTTTATTTTGTGGTGTGAGTGGAAGGTGTGACTCGCCCTTTAAGAGTGAGAGGCAGCCGCGGCTTTGTGTGTGAGAGCAGCCGCTGCTGCATGTCTGTGTGCCTGCATGCCTGCAGGGTGTGAGTGAGAGCAGCCGCTGCTGTATGAGTGAGAGCCTGCAGGGCGTGAGTGAGACGCAGCCGCTGCAAAACAAGTGAAAAGTTTCTATCTGTTTAAGTAATGCACTGTCTTTGTATGTTTTGTGAAAACATCGCATGAACCGGGAAAGCGGATCCCTTCTCCGTTGGTTTGGGTTGGAATCTAGTGATTATTTGTGTAGAAGGAATAAATGGTTGGCACGGGGAGATGATTTATACCTGCTAGAAGGACTGTACACAACTCCTTCTGGGCAGCTGGTAGCATTGGATTGGAAACAACCAGCCGATTATACCCCCGGGTCCGTGGAAGAATCCCCTGCTTTCTTTGTATTCCTGCCCCCCCCGGTAAGGGAATTCTCACCAAGTATGGGTATTAGCAGAGTGCGTAGATTGTCGATGTAAGTGGTACTGTGCGTCTGATAAGAGGAGGTCGAGGTGTGCAGAGTGCTGGGAAAAGTGGAAAGAAAGAATTTTGAGAAGAAATAATAATGGGAAATAAACAGGGAAGAATTGTAAAGAAAAGCCCATTAGATTGTATATTAACACACTGGAAAGACATAGCGGGGAGGGGAAGCACAGAAAGCAAGAAAATTCTGATTAAATATTGTAATCAGTGGTGGCCACTTTACAAACTGGAAGAGGAGGCTAAATGGCCACTGAATGGGACCTTAGACTACCATACACTGCTGCAATTAATGTTATTTTTACGGAGAGAGGGGAAGTGGGACGAGGTGTCCTACGCAGATATGTTTTTCACCCTCCGGAATCACCCGGAGTGGCAGAGGGATTGTGGATTAGTCCCACCACAAGACCCTTTAGTGCTTGCCCTGGAAAAGGATTGTAAGGGAGAAATTAAAGGAAAACTAAAAAGGTGCTGCTCGTCATGCAGCATCGGACAGAGGTGTACTAGAACAGATAAGACTAGAAGGGCGAAAGAGCAGAGCTTCGAAGACCTATTCAAACCCCCTCCTCAGTCCCAGGAACAGGACAAGGACTCAGAGGAACAGTCCATTTCTCCAGATAGCCCAATCTCCTCCAGGACGCGGGGAAGAACTCCTAAAGCTCTCCAAGCACCCCTCAGAGAGGCGGTGGGACCCCAGGGCACTATGTTGGTTAAAGTGCCGTTTTCTACCTCTGATTTAGAGATATGGGAAAAGAAAGCTAAAAACTACCGAAATGACCCTGAGAGTGTGACTAGGCATTTTCGGTTCATTATAAGGCAGCACAACCCTGACTGGGAAGACATGCAGCTGCTACTGGATCACTTAACTGAGACCGAAAAACAGCTGGTTTTAAAAACAGCACAAAATTTGGCTGAGGATCACTATAGAGCTACTGGGGGGGACTATAAGGAGCTCCTCCCCTTACATGATGACCCGAAATGGGATCCCAATCGGTCTGCACATGTGGAAAGATTAAGAGCATACCGAGAGTGGATTGCAAAGGGAATGGAAAGGGCTATCCCTAAAACAATAAATTGGGCAACACTCTATGAAATTAAACAAGGTCCATCCGAGTCCCCATCCGAGTTCCTGGATCGGCTGAGAGATACAATGCGCAGTAACACTTCCTTAGACCCGAGTTCAGAGGCAGGGATACAACATCTGGTATCTCTGTTCCTAGGGCAAGCCACAGGGGATATTAGGAGAAAACTTCAGAAGGTACCTCCTCCTGGGGGAAGGAACTTAGAGACACTATTGGAGGAGGCATGGAGGGTATTTCGGAATAGGGAAGAGGACTACAAGAAAGGGCACAAGAAAATCTTGGCTGTAATAAAAGAAGGGGAGCAAAGGAGATCGGAGCGACAGCCGCTTAACAGAAATCAATGTGCTATATGCAAAAAGTTCGGACATTGGAAGAGGCAGTGTCCAGAGAAATGGGGAAACACAGGAAAAAGGGGAAACCGCCGAAAACGGCAGACATTAGCTAATTTAGAAGAACAATGACGGGGACCCGGGGAATCTACCCTAGCGGATCCGCTGGTTAAAATAAAGCTAGGGAAAGAACAAAAAGAAGTAGAATTTTTAGTGGATACTGGAGCAACATATTCAGTTTTGAACATGGATTTAGTACCCCTGGAGAAAGATTATATCATGGTGATGGGAGCCACTGGCCAAAGTGAAAAGGCATACTTTTGCAAACCTTTGAAATATGAATTGGGAAAGCAGTTAGGCATACACAAGTTTCTGTATATGCCGAACTCCCCAAAAGCGCTCCTGGGGAGAGACTTATTAGAACAATTAGGAGCAACCATTAACTTTAACCATGGAGAGATTACTCTGGAGGTAAACAACCAAGAATTTATACAAATCATGAGCTTATCTTTAACTAGTGTCCCCACAGAAGGAGAAATTAGCGAGGAAATTATCGATCAAGTGTATCCCGGAGTATGGGCCACTGATACCCCTGGGAGGGCGAAGAATGCTCCACCTGTAGAGGTAAACCTTAAAGAAGGACAACAACCGGTAAGAATTAAACAATATCCTTTAAAGAAGGAGGATTGGGAAGGGATCCAGCCAGTTATAGACAAGTTTTTGCAAATAGGATTATTAAGGGAGTGTGAATCTAATTTTAATACTCCCATATTACCTGTCCGGAAACCCGATGGGTCATACAGGATAGTTCAGGATCTAAGAGCAATAAATAAAATAACGGAAGATCTCTACCCAGTGGTAGCAAACCCTTACACCTTATTAACAAAGCTAACTCCTGAACTAATCTGGTTTACTGTTTTAGACCTCAAGGATGCCTTCTTTTGTCTCTCTCTCCTCGAAGCCAGTCAGAAAATATTTGCATTTGAATGGGAAAATCCTAAGAGTGGACGTAAAACTCAGTTAACTTGGACAGTGCTGCCACAAGGATTTAAAAACAGCCCCACTATATTTGGCAACCAACTAGCCAAAGACCTTGAACTATGGGAAGCCCCAACTCCACCTGAAGAGGGAAAGCTGCTGCAATATGTAGATGACATCCTAATTGCCACTAAGACGAAAGAGGCCTGCGTAACCTGGACGGTAAGCCTTTTAAATTTTCTGGGACTTCAGGGCTACCGGGTATCTAAAAAGAAGGCCCAAGTAGTGCAGCGTGAAGTGATCTATTTGGGCTACGAAATCAGTGCTGGGAAAAGGACCTTAGGACAAGCTCGGAAAGAGGCAATTTGTCAGACTCCGAGACCACAAACAGTGAAAGAATTGCGAACATTCCTGGGAATGACTGGTTGGTGCAGGCTATGGATCTATAACTATGGATTACTTGTTAAGCCACTATATGCACTAACTGTCACTGAACAGAAGAACCTCCAGTGGAATAAAGAGGCCATACGGGCCTTTGACTCACTAAAGAAGGCCCTGATGTCAGCTCCGGCTTTAGGACTCCCAGATGTAAGTAAGCCATTCTTTCTCTTTTCACACGAGAAACAGGGAATTGCATTGGGAATATTGGCACAAGACTTAGGCCCATACCGTCGGGCAGTTGCCTATTTCTCCAAACAACTGGATACAACCACTAAGGGTTGGCCCGGATGCCTACGAGCGGTTGCAGCAGTAATCCTAAATGTACAGGAAGCACGAAAATTCACATTAGGCCAGAAGATTACTGTATTAGTATCTCATACAGTGTCAGCAGTATTGGAAATTAAAGGAGGGCATTGGCTCTCACCCCAAAGATTCCTAAAATATCAGGCTGAACTGGTAGAACAAGATGATGTGGAGGTTGTAGTGACTAACATTATCAACCCAGCTTCTTTCCTTAGTGGAGACACAGGAGAACCAGTGCAACATGACTGCCTGGAGACCATCGAGGCAACATATTCAAGCCGCATAGACTTGAAGGACAGCCCTATGGAAGATGCAGAGAACTGGTTTACAGATGGGAGCAGTTATGTCCTGAGCGGTAAAAGATATGCTGTGTACGCTGTTACTACCACCCAAGAGATACTGGAATCAGAACCACTGCCTGTGAGTACATCTGCACAAAAGGCGGAGATAATCGCTCTGACCCGTGCTTTAGAATTAGCCCAAGGCAAAACTGTGAACATTTATACGGACTCAAAATATGCCTTTGGGGTAGTTCATGCTCATGGAGCAATCTGGAAGGAAAGAGGACTGCTAAATTCACAAGGGAAACACATTAAACATGGGAAGGAAATTCTGAGGCTACTGGAAGCTGTCCAACTTCCAAGAAAAGTGGCAATCATGCATATTAAGGCACACCAAAAGGTGAATTCCGACTTAGAAAGAGGAAATGAACTGGCGGACAGAGAGGCAAAACAAGCAGCCAAAAGAGAGGTAAAAATGGAGGGTGCTTTAGTCCCTGATGGACAGACTATTTTAGAAGGTAAGCCTATTTACACAAAAGAAGACAAAAAGCTTATTGCAGATCTGGAAGGATCATATAATAAAGAAGGTTGGGCTGTCACTCCCCAAGAAAAGATAGTAATTCCCTCTTATTTGACCAGACACCTGGTAAGGGAAGAACACAGAAAAGGACACTGGGGGGCAGAGGCCCTATACCGATATTTAGTTAGGAATATTAGAGCCAGAAATTTGTATACCATAGTAAGGCAAGTGACTCAACAGTGTGACCTTTGCCTCCAGACTAATCCTAAGAATACCCCTAATCTAGAAGTAGGCCAGATTGGAAAAGGGAACGGACCAGGACAACAATGGCAAATTGATTTTTCAGAACTTCCAAGAAAAGGGGGGTATCGATACCTATTGGTATTAACAGATACCTTTTCAGGTTGGCCAGAAGCGTTCCCCACCAGAACGATTAAAGCCAGAGAAGTGACAAAAGTATTAACGCAAGAAATAATTCCACGTTTTGGGGTTCCAGCGACCATATCCTCAGACAGGGGGTCGCACTTTGTTTCCAAAGTAGTCCAGCAAGTCAGTTACTATCTGGGCATAGATTGGCAGCTTCACACCCCATATCGTCCCCAATCCAGTGGCCAAGTAGAGAAAATGAATCATTTGATTAAACAGCAAATAGTAAAACTCGGTCAGGAATCAAACCTGACCTGGCCCCAAGCTCTCCCATTGGCACTCTTGCGCATACGAGCAAAACCAAGGGCCAAAGAAGGGTTGAGTCCTTTTGAGATGTTATATGGCAGACCTTACGCAGTGCAAAAGGGAATATCAATGCAAATTGGAGAGGAAACTATGACTTCATACATGATAGCATTAAGCAAACAACTTAACAAAATTGGGAAACATGTATTCGGAACTCAGGGTAGAGGGTTAGACGGACCGGTACACGATATACAGCCTGGAGACTATGTGTATGTTAAGTCTCTTGCAGAAAAAACATTGGAACCACAATGGGAGGGGCCGTTCCAGGTGCTGCTTACGACCTTTACTGCAGTGAAAATTAAAGAACACACATCATGGATACATCATACTAGGATCAAGAAGGCTCCTAAACAACGCTGGGAGGTGACAGAAACTGGACCATTAAAACTCAAATTCAAACAAAAACTTTCGGATTAAGACCTCAAAATGATCAACCGTGAGTTGGAACTATTAATATGTTTTAGGATTATCCTTCTTGCCTGTGCCCAGGAACCCAAAGACTGGCCTTGGAATCACGCCCAGAAAAATCATGCCATGATGGTGAAGGATGTGGACTTAAGAACAAAACTAGCCATGGTGGTTGTTAACAACAATAAGGTATACCAAGGGGACCAGTGGAGAAGGGACGATAAGGATGAAATCGACTAATTAGAAGGAAAAACGGGGGATGAAATAACAGTGGGTTGTCAAGTATATCATGAGGACGGTCTAGTTCCAGTGTTAGAAGACACTATGATAGGTGTGAGAATGATAGGGTCCCCATATAAATTTGGAGAATCGTGCAAAGGGAAATCAATGTGTTGGTTTAACTTTACCTTAACCAAGATAACTTTTGTAACATGCTTAGGACAAGGGTCAAGGGGACAGGCATTGTTCTACAGGGTCAGAATTGACCCCATGCAGTCTACTGCAACCACTTTGCCACCTGTCACGTCTGTAAGAGGTACAAAAGCAATTGCTGGGCAAGTGCTAAAGTCAAAACCAAGAATCTTTAAAATAGGTCCACATGTGATCCGGAAAACTGGTCAGCAAGTCCTATTGTTTAATCCCCAGTGGTCACTAAAACAGGTGGAAGTGCATTTGCAGGTGAATCTGACAGACATACAACCAAAGTGCCTTCCATATCTGGAAACAACTCAAAGGGGATGGGCTGCCTGGCTAAAGGCTCGGGCTGTTCAAAGACAAAAAAGTGATGTGACAGGAATTTTAGGGACAGGATTGGGGGTATTGAATAGTGTAGATTCAGAAGTAATAATGAACAAATTGGCTACAGCAACTCAAGAACTGGATCAATTAAAACGGCCTCTAAAATCGTCCTTATTAGCCTTAGGGACTCACCAATGGCTAACATCAAAACTTCTCCCTGATTGGGAGAGAGTTAACATCAAAGACCATTCTTTAGTGGTAGAAGGGATGGAGGCTCTACAGAAAGACACATCCTTGGCTCTTAGTTGTATACAAGCACAAATGTGGATACAATTGATTATTTCCAATATTCTGAGAGAAGGGGAGGAAGGAATCCTCCCTAAGGAAATTCGGAAGGTAGTTTGGGATAAAGCACTTGATCAAGAAAGAGAATTGCAATCCTGGTGGAAATTGGTAAATTTCACGTATGATGATAAGAATGATAAAATAATCGCCTTCGTCCTGACCATATCAAGGGCTACACAGTATAAAATCTACCCTATTACTGCCATAGGATTGTATCATAAGGGAGTAATAATCAATCCGGTAGGACATAAAGGGTGGGTGTGGCAACAAGGGGATAAATGGCAGACTATTGACACAGATCTGTGCACTAACATGGGACATCAGGGATATGTCTGCGAAGGAAACTCCATAGAGGCTCAAGATATGTGCCTGGACACCCACCAGAAAGAGTGCAACTTTGAAGTACAACCCTCTCCTAACCACAATACAGTTCTAATATACATAGGAGGGGGGTGCATATGTTTACGCACTTCTTGTAAGAGCTTTATAGTCGATGGTGATGAAATGGAAATAGGAAACCACTCTAATCATTGTGTATGTAATTTTACAAAAATCGAAGGTTGTGACTTTAACTATGTCAGCCCTGTTCTGAGCTCCCAAGTAATAGAAACGAAATATACTCTGTATCGAAGAATAGGTTCTACCCCCATAGGAATGAATTTGGAGAGAGTGAAGGAGATGCTACAGCACGAAGACTTACTTTCTATTCTAGAAGAAGTAAAACAAAAAGGGAAGGAGATGCTAATAGTAGTAAAACATGATACGGAGCAAATTCACGAGATTTTGATGAAAGTACAAAAGGTAGGAGAACATCATTGGTGGGACACCCTCCTTGGATGGTCACCAACGGCAACCGGAATTTTTAACACAATCCTTCACCCAGTAGTAGTTCTTTTGATATCTGTAGTAATTTTGTTAATTCTTACTGTAACTATATATATATGGAACTGGAGACTTACAAAACGCCTGCAAATTATGTATGAAGCTTTATACCATAATCCGAGTTTTAAAAGACTGAGGTAGATTCTACTAACACTGAATTAGTTATAGGAGACTAATTTGGCTTGGCCTCTATCTCTCCATATAGCTCTTTTACGAATACAAACCAAGCCAAAAGCGAGATTAAGACACAAATGAGGTCAGATGCTTTATAACCCTAGAAACTTTATTCTCTATAACAATTAATCAAAGCGATAGGACAGAGAGGAAAAAGAAGGAAAAGTCAGAATCCCTAAGCAAGAACACGATAGAAGCGCAACTAATTACCACCACCACGACCAGGGATCCAGCGATGTTCTGACGGCCCGATGACGCTCCACGTTCCTGGCTCCAAGTTGGTTCCCCTCTACTAAGGAGTACGCAGTCTGTCCTTTTATAGTCCCCATCCTCACGATCTGTCCGCCCATTTCCACGGGGCTTGTTGTTCTATGTGCCGCCCCATGGTCCTCCATACGCGCATGCCCAGGTGTCCATGGTGGTCGTGCTGGTGAGGGGCCGATCTGCGGCGTCTTCAGCCTCGCCGTGGTTTCCCCTCCACCTGGCTCGTGCGCAGGTGCAGCTCGGTGGGTGCTGGTAAGGCTGCTGCTGTTTTTCACCTTTGGCGGATGTCGTGGTTTTGCCAGGGACTATTTGTCACCTCCTAAACGTACTCCTCCACAACAACACGATGCTGTAGCCAGGAAGTGGTATACCTGGAGGCAGCAACGCTGAGACAAACCAAAAGTCTCTACACCACTCCATGGCTCAACATTGCTGCCGTCGTGGTGGTGTGAAAGATAACAGTACAGAAAGAGAAAAGCTAGGAAAAGCGCAGTACTGTAACTAACAAGTATATATTTTTAACATTATTCTTTACTACAAATCATTTTAGTTTAACAAGTATATATTTTTTTAACAATATTTTTAACACTATTTTTAACAATAAACATTTTTATACATTTTTATCTAACAAACACATATTTTAACAATATTTAAACATTTTTATCTAACAAATATAACATGTTTAAAACTAATTAACTTTACAAAGCCTAAGCATTTTATAAACTAAGTTTGAGGCTCCGATGAATCAGTAGAGGGACGAAGTGACATTCTACAAGAACAACAATTACCAGGACAAAACAAAAGTATAATAATGATAAGTAAGATAATAGCCAGTAAAGAAAAAAAGGCAACATGAATCAAAATTAATGCCAAAAGGTGATCTATTCTTATAACAAAAGATATCACAAACTGATTACGGCCCTGCAGATCCACGCGGTCGGCTGCTCTGGTCTGCTGGGTTCGGGATCAGCATGCGCAGTGGGAAAAGGCTCTCCGCACCCCCTTTTTAATCCCAAAGCGCATGCGTCATGTGAGCCTAGAAAGTTCTATTTTGATTTTCAACCAAAACAAATAAGCAATACTACTATTTCTAACTTTATAGAACAAAAACATCGTATAAACTAAACTTGAGATTCCGGAAAGTCAACAAAAGAACACGATGGTTGAGGTTCAAGGATAGTAGCAGTGAAAACAGTGGCAGAAGAAGACGATAGTTGAGGAGGAGATGCAGGAGAATTAACAGAGGATTGCAGTGGTCGCTGCTCAGGAGATTCAGGCGAAGCAGCAGAAGAACGTGAAAATAACTTACAGAACTGACATTCACACCGACAAAAAAGAAACATTACAATAACAAATAAGGCAATAGCCGATAAAACAAGAATTAAAGCTAGCGCAGAAATGCAATCCATATTCATGGTTGCGATAGATTCCAAAGCTCCAAAATGGAAGTCCAAATACGCAGCAAGAAAAGAATTTCCACGCCCCCAGCCCAACGTGCATGTGTTATTTAGGCCTAAAAGCACCTATCCTAAATATAAACAAGAATACATGTGTATATAAAGTTTAAATGATTAATACAGCAGTAGACTTTGATTGGCAAACAGCACGAATCTGTTTTACGCCATCAGGTGAAGCAGTAGATGTAAACTACATGCTAGATACAACATGTTGGATTAACTGAACAAAGCAAGGAATGATACAGGGCAAAACATCAAGACAGCAAATGCACATAACAGATAAAATATAACCTGAGTTTCAAAAGAATAGTGAAGACTAACACAACTTAGTTATAAAAGTAAGCTGTAAGATGGTTTGAGTAGTAAAAGAATTTACTAAGTAAGAAGAAAAGGGGGGAATGAGATAGGGAATTTAAAGAATTTGAGTTTGATGGTGCAGAGCTTGCGCCAAGATGAGGGGGCTATACGTGAAGACATACCAGGGGCTGACTGTTGCTAAGATATTATCTTCTGGCTCAAACAGAAGCTTCCTATTGTCCTTGAAGTAGTACAGAACAGCAATAGATCACCTCAAATCCTAACACTAATTGGCCTTGTGGTTTAGCTAGGAGTTAGGGAACAACTGAGGCTGCGCAGAAGAATAAGGTAAAAAGTTCATCAGCGAGGAAGAGGAGATACTTCATCTATACGACCCTCTCCCAGGAATTTGCGACCACCAAAGGAGCTCAACGCGCAGACGCAAGAGGAGGAGACCTAATTACCATGAGAAGCGAGGGGAGGCGGGGAAATATTATGTTTATGTATAAGCATTCTATGAATATGCATTATTTTGTAATATATAAGCAGGACGAGAGCTGCAAGGGGTGCGCATGCTTGTGGAGGAGCGATCCCCCATGCGCCCGGCGCTGAATAAACATACCTACTTTACAACTTAACAGTTGTGGAGTTAGTTTTTCCGCAAGTCAGTAGTTACAAGTACTGTCATCACCAGAATTTGGATCCCTGATGTTTTATTTACTATTATAAACCCAGTTTGCAGTGGATAGCGTGAATAAAGAAGCTCACACATGGAGATGGAGACAATTGTTCAAACAAGCTTTCCAAGGGACACCAGTGAGGTCCCACCCATCCCTGACACCCCAAGGGCAGCAGTTCAGCACACAGCTGCTGCCCAGGGACACGGTAGATATTGTAGATACAGACAGGTGGCATCTGGAAGGCAGCGTTTCCATACGGAACAAGGGAGGTCTGCAGAGACATGTGGCTTAATTAAAAGCTGCATCTTTTTCTTAGATTGCTTTTGGCAATTTACCTATGCTAAGGAAGAGACTGCTTAAGAAGAAAACAAACTTCACCACTTCTACATTGAGAAAAACTGCAAAATCTAGAGATATCTGAGCATCCAACTTCAAAGACAGAAATAGGTTATCTCCACAACTGTGCCAAGGTTAGATGGAATTTGTGAGTCTTGAAACCCCTTTTACAGACGGTAGCTCAGCATGTTTGCCCATCCTGGGTATGGTTTCCTAAACCCTCCATGCTTTGGCTGCCAGCCTTTGCAGGACCGTGTGTAACAAGTGAGTGTGTTTTCTGGCCCAGCAGGAGCTCACCGAGTGAACTCCTGGATTCAATTACACAGGCGTGCCTTCCTTATGGACTTCCCAACACAAAGTATTTTTATGATGCAGGACAAACCTTTGTCAGACAGAACTAAAAACCTCACAGGGCTATACAAGAACTGGCAAACATGCTACAGCTGTAATTCCTTCCCCAAGAAAAAAGAAGAACACTCCCATGTCTCAAGGCAGTATTGTAAAACTAAACACACTGCTGTTAAAGAAGATACTGGAAACTCTTGCAATGTACTCAACCAAGTATCTGTGGAAATGTCTCTCCATTCAAGAACAGCTTCTAATAATGATCGTAAACACTTGCATCTAACAGCCATACCTACCCCCTCTAAGAGGCCTCTGCTTATTGCAAATGGTGACAGGCGGGTGTATTTGGGGAGCAAAGGGAAGCCAGGGCAGAGCTCCCAGACAAGCCACGGCCCTGCTGAGAGGGGAAACAGCAGCACATGGAAAACTTCCTTATGGGAGAGGGTGCAAGTGGTGCTTGTTTAAACATAAGAGGACAAGGAAAAGAGATAAAGCAAGAACATAAAGAAGCTCTGAGTGGGAAACGAGTGAAGGCAAAGGAGAAAGCATCTGTACAGCAATTTTCCATAGAATTTCTTCAGCTCCCCAGCATCTGGGAGCCTGGACAGAGTCCTCCATTTCTGACAGCCAGCACAGGATGTTGGTGTAAGAAATTGTCACAGTAATAAAAGCCACATTAAGACAGCTAGTTATTGTCACTCGGACTCCCCAGTTTGGGGTTGCAAGGACCCAGGAAGGTGAAAGCAGTTGGGAAGACAGCCTGTCCACTGCTGAAGGACTCCTGCAACCCCTTGATACAGAGAAATGATTACTTGTTCTGAGATTTATTTA